>NC_140994.1:1265097-1286975 GCF_052327205.1 Somniosus microcephalus | reverse complement strand
GTCCTCTCCCCCTCCCCGCTCCCAGTCTCTCCCCCTCCCCGCTCCCAGTCCTCTCCCCCTCCCCGCTCCCAGTCTCTCCCCCCGTCTCTTCCCCCACTCCCAGTCTCTCCCCCCCCACTCCCAGTCTCTCCCCCCCCCCCACTCCGTCTCTCTTCCCCCCCCCCCCACTCCGTCTCTCTTCCCCCCCCACTCCCAGTCTCTCTCCCCCCCCCACTCCAGTCTCTCTCTCCCCCCCCACTCCGTCTCTCTCTCCCCCAACTCCATCTCACTCCCCCGCACTCCCAGTCTCTCTCCCCACCACTCCGTCTCTCCCCCCCACCACTCCCACTCCGTCTCTCCCCCCCCTCCCACTCCGTCTCTCCCCCCCCCCCCACTCCAGTCTCTCCCCCCCCCACCACTCCCAGTCTCTCCCCCCCCCCGTCTCTCTTCCCCCCCCCCCAGTCTCTCACCACTCCCCCAACTCCATCTCACTCCCACTCTCTCCCCCCCCCCCCACCACTCCCAGTCCTCTCCCCCCACCACTCCCAGTCTCTTCCCCCCCCCCACTCCCAGTCTCTTCCCCCCACCACTCCCAGTCTCTTCCCCCCACCCACTCCCAGTCTCTCCCCCACTCCCAGTCTCTCCCCCAACTCCATCTCACTCCCAGTCTCTCCCCCCAACTCCATCTCACTCCTAGTCTCTCTCCCCCCCCCCCCACTCCGTCTCTCTCCCCCCCACTGCTCCCAGTCTCTCTTCCCCCCCCCACTCCGTCTCTCTCCCCCCCCCCCACTCCCAGTCTCTCTCCCCCCCCACTCCCAGTCTCTCTCCCCCCAGCCTCGTCTCTCATTCCCACGATTGATGAGAAGATGAAATGATGAGCAGCAGCATTTAGTATTCATGTGATATTTTATTCGTGTTTTTTTTTTCACTCCGAGGGTGCGTGCTGCTCGACACACGGCTGGTCACGGACAAGTTACCTCTTGCAGTGCTGCAGGCCGTCAGTCACACACCGGCCAGAGTTTATATAAATCTCAATCCCATCCAATAGCAGCATGTAAACGGGTACACGTGCAGTCCCCATTGGGCTCGCCCCTCCCCCGTTCTCCTTCCCTTCCCCACTGTCGCTTCTGTCACCTCTGAAGACTCCGTTTGGCCTGTTTCAGTAAAGTGTCAAAGTCTAAAGAGTCAAACTTGCTTTTGGTTGAATAAGAACTGAAGTCACTGTGACTGGAATCTGAAAGAGAAAAATTCCTACAAATTATTTTCAGAAATAGAAACATAGAAAAATAGGAGCAGGAGTAGGCCATTCGGCCCTTCGAGCCTGCTCCGCCATTCAATATGATCATGGCTGATCCTCTATCTCAAGACCATATTCCTGCGCTCTCTCCCCATACCCCTTGATGCCTTTTGTGTCTAGAAATCTATCTATCTCCTTCTTAAATATATTCAGTGACTTGGCCTCCACAGGCTTCTGTGGTAGAGAATTTCACAGGTTCACCACCCTCAGTGAAGAAATTTCTCCTCATCTCAGTCCTAAATGTCCTACCCCGTATCCTGAGACCCCTCGTTCTAGACCCCCCAAGACAGGGGAAGCACCCTCCCTGCATCCAGTCTGTCTAGCCCTGTCAGAATTTTATACGTTTCAATGAGATCCCCTCTCATTCTTCTAAACTCCAGTGAATACAGGCCTAGTCCACCCAATCTCTCCTCATACGACAGTCCTGCCATCCCAGGAATCAGTCTGGTGAACCTTCGCTGCTCTCCCTCTATGGCAAGTATATCCTTTCTTATGTAAGGAGACCAAAACTGCACACAGTACTCCAGGTGTGGTCTCACCAAGGCCCTGTATAACTGTAGTAAGACATCCTTGCTCCTGTACTCAAATCCTCTTGCAATGGAGGCCAACATACCATTTGTCTTCCTAACTGCTTGCTGCACCTGCATGTTTGCTTTCAGTGACTGGTGTACAAGGACACCCAGGTCGCTTTGTACATCAACATTTCTCAATCTATCACCATTTAAATAATACTCTGCCTTTCAGTTTTTCCTACCGAAGTGGATAACTTCACATTTATCCACGTTATACTGCATCTGCCATGTATTTGCCCACTCACTCAACTTGTCTAAATCGCCTTGAAGCCTCTTTGCATCCTCCTTACAACTCACAATCCCACCTAGTTTCGTGTTGTCAGCAAACTTGGAAATATTATATTTGGTCCCCACATCCAAATCATTGATATATATTGTGAATAGCTGGGGTCCAAGCACAGATCCCTGCGGTACCCCACTAGTCACCACCTGCCACCCCGAAAAAGACCCATTTATTCCTACTCTCTGTTTCCTGTCTGTTTACCAATTTTCAGTCCATGCCAGTATATTGCCCCCAATCCCATTTGCTTTCATTTTGCACACTAACCTCTTATGTGGGACTTTATCAAAGGCCTTCTGAAAATCCAAATACACCACATCCACTGGTTCTCCCTTATCTATTCTACCAGTTACATCCTCAAAAAACTCCAGTACATTTGTCAAACACGATTTCCCTTTCATAAATCCATGTTGACTTTGTCTAATCCCGTTGATATTTTCTAAGTGTCCTGCTACCACATCCTTTATAATAGACTCTAGCATTTTCCCTACTACTGATGTTAGGCTAACTGGTCTGTCGTTCCCTGTTTTCTCTCTCCCTTTTTTAAATAGTGGGGTTCTATTTGCCACCCTCCAATCTGCAGGAACTGTTCCATAATCTATAGAATTTTGGAAGATGACAACCAATTCATCCACTATTTCCATGGCTACCTCTTTTAGTACTCTGGGATGCAGATTATCAGGCCCTGGGGATTTATCGGCTTTCAGTCCCATTAATTTCTCCAGCACTTTTTTTTACTAATACTAATTTCCTTTAATTCCTCCTTCTCACTAGACCCTTGGTTCCCGAGCATTTCTGGGAAGTTATTTGTGTCCTCTTCCGTGAAGACAGAACCAAAGTATTTGTTTAATTGCTCCGCCATTTCCTTGTTCCCCATTATAAATTCTCCCGTTTCTGACTGTAAGGGACCTACATTTGTCTTCACTAATCTTTTTACATACTTGTAGAAGCTTTTACAATCCACTTTTGTGTTTCTTGCAAGTTTACTCTTAAATATCACCAGAATCACCCCGAATACGGACAGAAGTAACCCCAGAATTACCCCAATACAGACAGGAGTAACCCATTCAGAAACCAATGGAACTAAAAGCCGACAAATCCCCATGACCTGGCGGCCTGCATCCTAGGGTTCTAAAAGAAGTAGCTGCAGAGATAGTGAATGCATTGGTTGTGATCTTCCAAAATTCCCTAGATTCTAGAACAGTCCCAGCAGATTGGAAGGTAGCAAATGTAACCCCACTATTTAAGAAAGGAGGGAGAGAAAACGGAACTACAGACCGGTTAGCCTGACATCAGTAGTAGGGAAAATACTGGAATCTATTATTAAGTAAGTGGCAGCAGGGCACTTAGAACATCAAATGATTGGGCAGAGTCAACATGGTTTTATGAAAGGGAAATCGTATTTAATAAATTTTAGAGTTTTTAGAGGATGTAACTAGCAGGGTAGATAAAGGGAAACCAGTAGATGTAGTATATTTGGATTTCCAAAAGGTATTTGATAAGGAGCCACATAAAAAAGGTTGCTACACAAGATAAAGGCTCATGGTGTTGGGGGTAATAGATTAGCATGGAGAGAGAAAGAAAGACTGACTTGCATTTCTATAGCACCTTTCATGACCATCGGACGTCCCAAAGCGTTTACAGCCAATGAAGTACTTTTTGAAGTGCAGTCACTGTTGTAATGTAGGAAATGCAGCAGTCAATTTGCGCACAGCAAGCTCCCACAAACAGCAATGTGATAATGACCAGATCATCTGTTTTAGTGATGTTGAGTGAGGGATAAATATTGGCCCAGGACAATTCTTTCTTTCTTATGGATAGAGGATTGGACAGAAAACAGAGTAGGGATAAACGGGTCGTTTTCGGGTTGGACTGTAACTCGTGGGGTGCCGCAAGGATCAGCTATTTACAATCTATAGTAATGACTTAGATGAGGGGACGGAGTGCGATGTATCCAAGTTTGCTGATGATACAAAGTTAGGTGGGAAAATAAGCTATGAGGAGGACACAGAGCCTGCAAAGGGATATAGACCGGTTAAGTGAGTGGAAAAACAGAATATTTTTAAATGGTGAGAAACTATGAAATGTTGGTGTTGAGAGAGATTTGGGTGTCCTTGTACAGGAAACACAGAGTTAACAGGCAGGTACAGCAAGCAATGAGGAAGGCAAATGGCATGTTGGCCTTTATTGCAGGGGGTTGGAGTATAAGAGTAAGGAAGTCTTGCTCCAATTGTACAGGGCCTTGGTGAGACCACACTGGGAGTACTGGGCACAGTTTTGCTCTGCTTAGCTAAGGAAGGATATACTTGCCTTGGAGGCGGTGCAATGCAGAGTCACTAGATTGATTCCTGGGATGAGCGGGCTGTCCTATGATGAGAGATTGAACCTATACACACTGGAGTTTAGAGGAATGAGAGGTGATCTCATTGATACAAGATTCTGATGGGGTTTGACAGGGTAGATGCGGAGAGGTTGTTTCCCCTGGCTGGAGAGTCTAGAACTAGGAGGCACAGTCTCAGGATAAGGGGTCGGCCATTTAAGACTGAGATGAGGAGGAATTTCTTTTCTCAGAGGGTTGTGAATCTTTGGAATTTTCTACCCCAGTGGATGCTGAGTCTTGGAGTATATTCAAGGCAGAGATAGATTTTTGGACTCATGGGGAATCAAGGGATATGGAGATCGGGCAGGAAAGTGGAGTTGACATTGAAGATCAGCCATAATCTTACTGAATGACGGAGCAAGCTCGAAGAGCTGTATGGCCTACTCCTGCTCCTAATTCTTATGTAACCCCTGAATCACCCCAAACCCCAGAAACACCCTGATACAGACAGGAGTAATCGAAACTCAAAGTTAAATTTCAGTTTGTATTTTCCTAAACTCACCTAAATCCGCATAATTGGTTTTACAAAACTGCCGCCGGCCGCCAAAACAGAGGTCAAAGGGTAACTCATCGGGCTTGCGTAATGTCTGCCCATTCTCAATAGCAGCGAATGCATCACAGGTGTAACGATATGTAACAAATCCATAGTTATCTCTGGAAGAAATCGCCTCAAGTTAGAAAAGGTTCAAAGAACCAGACTGAGTAGAAATTCTCGTTGAGCCACTAAAATACAGATCGCCATCGAGAGAATCAAACCGGATTTTAACAAAAGATTCCTTAGCAGAGAAAACCGTACAACACGGGGGAGATCGGGGGGGTGGTTGTTGGGGGTGGGGAGGGGAGATCGGGGAGTTGTGGGGGGAGGAGAGATTGGGGATCGGGGAGGAGAGATTGGGGATCGGGGAGTTGGAGTTGGGGGTGGGGGGAGATCGGGGGGGGGGTGGGGGAGATCGGGGGGGGGAGATCGGGGGGGGGGGGAAGAGATCGGGGGGGGGGGGTGAGGGGGGAGATCGGGGGGTTGGGGAGGGGAGAGGTGGACTGAGCCGGGGTTGAGAGGAGCGGTGGAATTATACCTGATCAATACCCAGCAAATTACGATCTTACCCTTCATTCCTGAAATAAATGTTGCAATCCTCAATTTCACCGAACACCTCGAATCGTCTCCTCAGTTCTTCGCGCATCATTCCGTTCCGAATTTTTCCCACATACACAACCCGCCGTTCCTCCTGCTCGGAGAAAGACCCAGATGTGACCGGAATTCCCAGCATCAGCTCAGACCCCCAGCGGCGCGCACATTATCCACACCCACACTGTGTAGTGGCAGTTAATGAGGGAGACAGAAGAGCAGGGTCGGGGATCGAGCCCAGAGCGAGGACCCCGGGGTCGGGGATCGAGCCCAGAGCGAGGACCCCGGGGTCGGGGATCGAGCCCAGAGCGAGGACCCCGGGGTCGGGGATCGAGCCCAGAGCGAGGACCCCGGGGTCGGGGATCGAGCCCAGAGCGAGGACCCCGGGGTCGGGGATCGAGCCCAGAGCGAGGACCCCGGGGTCGGGGATCGAGCCCAGAGCGAGGACCCCGGGGTCGGGGATCGAGCCCAGAGCGAGGACCCCGGGGTCGGGGATCGAGCCCAGAGCGAGGACCCCGGGGTCGGGGATCGAGCCCAGAGCGAGGACCCCGGGGTCGGGGATCGAGCCCAGAGCGAGGACCCCGGGGTCGGGGATCGAGCCCAGAGCGAGGACCCCGGGGTCGGGGATCGAGCCCAGAGCGAGGACCCCGGGGTCGGGGATCGAGCCCAGAGCGAGGACCCCGGGGTCGGGGATCGAGCCCAGAGCGAGGACCCCGGGGTCGGGGATCGAGCCCAGAGCGAGGACCCCGGGGTCGGGGATCGAGCCCAGAGCGAGGGGGCGGGGGGGGGTTAAGTTTTACCCACCCCCTGTTCGAGGCCGAGCTGTGTGATGAGCAATGGAATGCTGTGCTTACGATAGCGAGCTCCCTCCGCCGGCTGCTGTTCTTTTCGTGAGCTTCTCGCCTCGAGTATCGATTCCTCGGTTCCTCATCGTACGGATCATAATCATCTGTGAAATAACTAGAGGAGGTGCGACTGTTAAAATTCACTCCACACTTACAAAGCAAGCAATAAATGGGGCAGGAGACCACTACGCCCAGAATTCCCCTCCATGGGAACCACCACCCCGCAGCCCCGGGAACCCCTCCGCCAATCTTCCAGTTAAGCTGCGCAGTTTTGCGGCGGCGTGGAGCTCCCACTGAGGCCGCTTGCCGGCTTATCAGTTGGAATAACCGCGCACGCATGAAAATTTGAATGGGCCGCGCAGTCCCACCCCGGGATTCCCCCCGCCCCGGGATTCCCCCCACGGCCCAGGATCAGACCCGCCCCGGGATTCCCCCCCACCCCAGGACCCCCCCGCCCCGGAGCAGTCCCGCCCCGGGATTCCCCCCACCCCAGGACCCTGCCCCGGAACAGCCCCGCCCCAGGATTCCCCCCACGGTCCAGGATCAGCCCCGCCCCGGGATTCCCCCCACCCCAGGAACCCCCCTCCCCCGGCCCAGGATCAGCCCCGCTCTGGGATTCCCCCCACCCCCCCACAGGATCAGCCCCGCCCCGAGATTCCCCCCACCCCAGGAACACCCCCCACCCCTGCCCAGGATCAGCCCCGCCCCATGATTCCCCCCACCCCAGGAACTACTCCACCGTGCTGTACTCACTGGGTCAGGAATACCTCACCTCATTCGGACGCTGCGTCTCTGTGGGGATCTGGACCTGGATCGAGACAGAGATCTTGAATTGGATCTGGAATACGATCTGGAACGTGAGCTGGACCTGGAATCCGACCGTGAACTGTGTCGGGAATGACGAGATCGTCTTCTGCAGTATCTGTTCCCAAAGAGACAGCTTTTAACGCCTCGCATTACCTCATTCTCTCACCTTCCTTGCCAGTAACTACCACAGGTACACCATGCAGCCCCTCCGACAGTGCAGCGCTCCCTCAGTACTGACCCTCCAACAGTGCAGCACTCCCTCAGTACTGCCCCCGACAGTGCGGTGCCCCCTCAGTACTAACCTCCGACAGTGCGGCACTCCCTCAGTGCAGCGCTTCCTCAGTACTGCCCCTCCGACAGTGCAGCACTCCCTCAGTATTGCCCCGCTGACAGTGCAGCGCTCCCTCAGTACCGCCCCTCCGACAGTGCAGCGCTCCTTCAGTACCGCCCCTCCGACAGTGCAGCGCTCCTTCAGTACCGCCCCTCCGACAGTGCAGCGCTCCCTCAGTACCGCCTTTCCGACAGTGCAGCGCTTCCTCGGTACTGCCCCTCCGACAGTGCAGCGCTTCCTCGGTACTGCCCCTCCGACCGTGCAGCGCTTCCTCAGTACTGCCCCTCCAACAATGCAACGCTCCCTCAGTACTGCCCCTCCAACAATGCAACGCTCCCTCAGTACTGCCCCTCCAACAGTGCGGAGCTCCCTCAGTTCTGTCCCTCCGACAATGCAGCACTCCGACAGTCTCCCTCAGTACTGTCCCTCCGACAGTGCGCCGCTCCCTCAGTACTGCCCCTCCGGCAGTGCAGCACTCCCTCAGTACTGCCCCTCCCACAGTGCAGCGCTCCCTCAGTACTGTCCCTCCGACAGTGCGCCGCTCCCTCAGTACTGCCCCTCCGGCAGTGCAGCACTCCCTCAGTACTGCCCCTCCGACAGTGCGGAGCTCCCTCAGTACTGTCCCTCCAACAGTGCGCCGCTCCCTCAGTACTGCCCCTCCGACAGTGCGGCGCTCCCTCAGTACTGCCCCTCCAACAGTGCGCCGCTCCCTCAGTACTGCCCCTCCGACAGTGCAGCGCTCCCTCAGTACTGCCCCTCCGACAGTGCGGCGCTCCCTCAGTACTGCCCCTCCGACAGTGCGCCGCTCCCTCAGTACTGCCCCTCCAACAGTGCGCCGCTCCCTCAGTACTGCCCCTCCGACAGTGCAGCGCTCCCTCAGTACTGCCCCTCCGACAGTGCGGCGCTCCCTCAGTACTGCCCCTCTGACAGTGCGGCGCTCCCTCAGTACTGCCCCTCTGACAGTGCGGCGCTCCCTCAGTACTGCCCCTCCGACATGAATGGCCTCCTCCTGTTCCTGTTTAATAGGCTCGAGGGGCTGAATGGCCTTCTCCTGTTCCTGTGTTTTGGTGCACGGAGTGAGGCCCCAGACCCGGTGATACCAGCAGTCACCGAGTAGACACCGACACAGCCCCGGGGACGAGGTTGGCTGACGTCCACCGGCCCCAGTACATACTTCAGTAGCTCGCGACATTTACAGAGTTCAGGATTGGTCCCTGGGTCACGTTGAGCAGCAGAGCACACCCTTTCCTTTAAGGACAGCTCAGCGCGCTGGACATTTGTTGTCTATCTTATCCAACTTGCTCACGCACTGGGGCTGGCTCTTTAACGGGGCGGGGCTCCAGAGGTTAAACAAGTGACCACTGGGGAGAATAATTTGAAAGATTTGGCATTGGATATCAGTGGAACCACATACGGAGCTCCCACACACCAGGATTAAATCTTAAATATACATTCAGCACATTAATGAGCTTTGTGTTCTTGTCCAAGAGAATGTTTCTCATCTGAGTCTTACCGCCTCCTCTTCCGTGCAGGGGAATGGGACCGGGATGAGGAGCTGGAGCTGGAGGAGCTGGAGTATCGCCGCCGCCTGTAGCACGGGGAGGTCCGAGTCCTTGGACAATGTTGCGGAGAGTTGAAGGGTTTGTCCTCCCCAGTCTCTCCATTCCGATAGGGCGGCAGAGTCACACAGTGGCCTCCCTCAAGCCCCCAAGCAGCGTCACATCCAACGTTCCCGTTGCCCACCGCCTGTGAGCAACTCCTCCCGGGGTCCGCGCTCGCTGCTCCGGTGCGAAGACTGTTGGAGGACATGTGAGCTTCCCGCAGCGTTCCTTGGGAATCCAATGCATTCTCATTGCTGCGAGGCTCAGACACTCGCCGCTCTTCAGCTGGCAGAACCTGGCACGATGGACTCGGAGATCGATGGTTCAACGAGGTAATTGGTTTAATGGTGATACTCGTTTGCCGCTTAACGTTCCAGCGGCAGCCAACATCTGGCTGGGCACCGACTGGTGGACAGATGTTGTGCAAAGATGACTGGGTGCTCAGAACTCTGGGTAAACAATATTCATGATCCCCAAAGCCAAGGGACGCAGTGAGCGGGGTCTGGGGGACAGGCTGCGAGCTCACACTCGCCTCACACTTTGTCCGGTTATTCTGTGGCAGAGGTTTTGGTTCAATGAGCCTCACGGTCCTGAGTGGAGAGCCCGGGGAAGCCTGGACCGCTCCCGGCAACTTCCGATTCCTCAGAAAGCCAGTCGGCGGAAGCGATTTCCAAATCTGGTGAGGTGGGGTGGCCGGAGGGGTCAAACCTGCAGACAGACAGACCGTTATCAGAAGCAGCCAATCTTATAAATCCTCTCAGCCCAGGATCCTCGCACCCAACACCCTATATCTGAACGCATGCAGCATTCGTAACAAGATAGATGAGTTGACAGCACAAATAGAAATAAATGGGTATGATCTGATAGCCATTACAGAGACGTGGTTGCAAGGTGACCAAGGCTGGGAACTGAATATTCAGGGATATTTGCCATTTCGTAAGGATAGGCAGGCAGGAAGGAAAAGGAGATGGTGTAGCTCTGTTAATAAGGAATGAGATCAGTGCAGTAATGAGAAATGATATTGGCCTAGAAGATCAAGACGTAGAATCAGTTTGGGTGAAGATAAGAAATAATAAAGGTAAAAAGTCACTGGTGGGAGTGGTCTACAGGCCCCTCAAACAGTAGCCACACTGTAGGACAGAGTATAAATCAAGAAATAATAGAAGCGTGTAAGAAAGGTACAGCTATAATCATGGGAGATTTTAATCTTCATATTGACTGAACAAAGCAAATTGGCAAAGGTAGACTTGAGGAAGAGTTCTTGGAGTGTATACAGGATGGTTTCTTGGAACAATATGTTGTGGAACCAACCAGGGAGAAGACGATTTTAGATCTGGTAATGTGTAACGAGGCTGGATTAATTAATGATCTCGAAGTGAAGGATCCTCTTGGGAAGAGTGATCATAGCATGGTAGAATTTCAAATTCAGTTTGAGGGTGAGAAAGCTAGGTCTCAAACTAGTGTCCTGAATTTAAACAAAGGTAATTACAAAGGTATGAAGGTAGACTTGGTTAAAGTGGACTGGGAAAATATATTACAGGGTAAGACTGTAGAAAAGCAAACATTTAAGGAGATATTTCATAACTCTCAGCAAAGATATATTCCAGTGAGAAAGAAAGACTAAGAGATGGATAACATAGAAACATAGAAGATAGGAGCAGGAGTAGGCCATTCGGCCCCTCGAGCCTGCTCCACCATTCAATGCGATCATGGCTGATCATCCAAATTCAGTACCCTGTCCCTGCCTTCTCCCCATATCCCTTGATCCCTTTAGCCTTAAGAAATATATCCAACTCCTTCTTGAATATATTTAATGAACTTAATATTGAATATATTTAATGAACCATCCGTGGCTAACTAAGGAAGTAAAGGATGGTAACAAATTGAAAACAAAAGCATACAATGTTGCGAAGAATATAGTGAAAGGCCAGAGGATTGGGAAATTTTTAAAAACCAGCAAAGGACTAAAAAAATGATAGGGAGAAGATAGCTTATGAGAGCAAGCTAGCAAGAAAGATAAAAACAGACAGTAAGAGCTTCTACGGGTATATAAAAAGGAAGAGAGTAGCTAAAGTAAACGTTGGTCCCCTAGAGAATGAGTCTGGGGAATTAATAATGGGAAACAGGGAAATGGCGGAGACTTTGAACAAATATTTTGTATCGGTCTTCACAGTAGAAGACACTAAAAGCATCCCAATTATGGATAATCAAGGGCTATTGGGGTGGGGGAGGGGAATTTAAAACAATCACTATCACAAGAGAAAAAGTACGAGGCAAACTAATGGGACTAAAGGTGGACAAGTCCCCTGGACCCGATGGCCTGCATCCAAGAGTCTTAAAAGAGGTGGCTGCAGAGATAGTGAATGCATTGGTTGTAATCTACCAAAATTCCCTGGATTCTGCAGAGGTCCCAGCGGACTGGAAAGCCGCAAATGTAACGCCCCTATTTAAGAAAGGAGGGAGACAGAAAGCAGGCAACTATCGACCAGTTAGTCTAACATCTGTCATTGGGAAAATGCTGGAGTCCATCATTAAGGAAGTGGTAGCAGGACATTTAGAAAATCATAATACAGGTAGACTATCCTTTATCCGAAAACCTCGGGACTAGCCGTGTTTCGGTTTTCGGAAAATTTCGGATTTCAGAAGGTGGGTCGGCGGGGGGGGTCGGGGTCGGGGGGGGGGTCGGCGTCGGTCCGCGGGGGGGTCCGCAGTCGTGGCTTGTCCGTCGCTGCTAGCCTGGAATGCAATGAAGTTCCGCATTTCCACCAACAGGTCGTCGTGCTCGGTCGGAACAGGGGCCGGCACCGCCGCGGGCTCAGAGCTCTCGTTGCTTTCGAGCCTTTGGAAGAGAGTCAGGTGGTTCCGCGGGGGGTCGTGCGCACGACTTACGCTGACCCTCTGCTCAGCATAAGTCGGCGGGGGTCGGGGTCGGCGGGGGATCGTGCGCACGACTTACGCTGACCCTCTGCTCAGCTTAAGTCGTGCGCCACTCTGGTCATGTCGTGCGCACGACTTACGCTGACCGAAAAAACCTTCGGTTTTTAGAGGGTTTCGGTTTTCGGAAGTTCGGATAAAGGGTAGTCTACCTGTATAGTCAAGCAGAGTCGGCATGGTTTTATGAAAGGGAAATCATGTTTGACAAATTTGCTGGAGTTCTTTGAGGGTGTAACGAGCAGGGTGGATAAAGGGGAACCAGTGGATGTGATGTATTTGGATTTCCAGAAGGCATTTGATAAGGTGCCACATAAAATGTTACTACACAAGATAAGAGCTCACAGGGTTGGGGGTAATATATTAGCATGGATGGACAGATAGAGGATTGGCTAACTACCAGAAAACAGAGAGTCGGGATAAATGGGTCATTTTCAGGTTGGCAAACTGTAACTAGTGGGGTGCCACAGGGATCAGTGCTGGGGCCTCAACTATTTACAATCTATATTAATGACTTGGCTGAAGGGACTGAGTGTAATGTCGCCAAATTTGCTGATGATACAAAGATAGGTGGGAAAGCAAATTCTGTGGAGGATGCAAAAGATCTCCAAAGGGATAGAGATAGGCTAAGTGAGTGGGCAAAAATCTGGCAAATGGAGTTTAATGTGGGAAAATGCGAGGTTATCCACTTTGGTAAGAAAAATAAAAAAGCAAATTATTATTTAAATGGGGAGATTACAAAATGCTGAGGTACAGAGGGATCTGGGGGTCCTTGTACATGATTCACAAAATGTCAGCATGCAGGTACAGCAAGTAATTAGGAAGGCAAATGGAATGTTGGCTTTTATTGCAAAGGGAATGGAGAATAAAAGTAGGGAAGTCCTGTTACAACTGTACAGGGTATTGGTGAGACCACACCTGGAGGACTGCGTAGTTTTGGTCTCCTTGTTTAAGGGAGGATATACTTACATTGGAGACAGTTCAGAGAAGGTTCACGAGGTTGATTCCGGAGATGAAGGGGTTGTCTTATGAAGAAAGGTTGAGCAGGTTGGGCCTATAACCATCGGAGTTTAGAAGAATGAGAGGGGATCTTATTGCAACATAGAAGATTCTGAAGGGGCTTGACAGGGTGGATGCAGAGAGGATGTTTCCCCTCATGGAGGAATCTAGAACTAGGGGGCATAATTTCAGAATAAGGGGAAACCCTTTTAAATCAGAAATGAGGAGGAATTTCTTCTCTCAGAGGGTCGTGAATCTTTGGAATTCTCTTCCCCAGAGAGCTGTGGAGGCTGGGTCATTGAACATATTTAAGGTGGAGATAGACAGATTTTTGAACGATAAGGGAGTCGAGGGTTATGGGGAACGGGCAGGGAAGTGGAGTTGAGGCCAAGATCAGATCAGCCATGATCTTATTGAATGGTGGAGCAGGCTCGAGGGGCCGAATGACCGACTCCTGCT
The DNA here is from genome assembly GCF_052327205.1 of Somniosus microcephalus. Taxonomy (NCBI): domain Eukaryota; kingdom Metazoa; phylum Chordata; class Chondrichthyes; order Squaliformes; family Somniosidae; genus Somniosus; species Somniosus microcephalus. The sequence continues at coordinate 1,273,368 of NC_140994.1, read as the reverse complement.
CCTACGTCTTATGATCCAGTATATAAATAGAAGTTGTTGTTGTTGGGGTCACTCAGCACCCGACATTCTCAGCACCCCCCCCGCCCACCCTTACCCTCCACCCCCCCTCGCCCTTACCCTCCACCCCCCCCTCGCCCTTACCCTCCACCCCCCCTTACCCTCCACACCCGCCCTTACCCTCCACCCTCCCTCCTTACCCTCCACCCTCCCTCGCCCCCCCTCCACCCATCTCGTCCTCACCCCCTCGCCCTTACCCTCCACCCCCCCTCGCCCTTACCCTCCACCCCTTACCCTCCACACCCGCCCTTACCCTCCACCCTCCCTCCTTACCCTCCCTCCCCCCCTCGCACCCCCCTCCACCCATCTCGTCCTCACCCCCCCCGCCCTTACCCTCCACACCCACCCTCCCTCCCCTTTACCCTCCCCCTCGCCCTTACCCACACCACTCCCCTTTACCCTCCACCCCCCCTGCCTATACCCACCCCACTCCCCTTTACCCTCCACCCCCACCCGCCCATACCCACCCCACTCCCCTTTACCCTCCACCCACCCACCCCCCCCCCCCCGCCGACCCTGTCGGGGGGATTTGAAATTCGAGACTCACCTGCAGTACTTGCCAATTCCGCCCCGAATATGTGATCTAGCAGCTTCCTCTCCTCCAGTAACTCCAGCCTGAAAACACAACATGGCTCAGAAAATCACCAGCAGTTCCCAAGACCCCCACCCGGGGGAAGGACCCCTCTCCCCCGGAGATACTCCCCCACCCCAGGGACACTCCACCCCTCGCGCCCCGGGACAGCTAGTCAGACACAGAACGAAGGACAAGCTGGGCCTGCTCCCGAGCTCAGACTGGACTCACCCAACACTGCTTTCCAGGGGCTGTTCCTCTGTGGCTGGAAAGGAAACAAACAGACTTTAGACCGGAAACACCAACCAATCCCGCGCTTCAAAGCACGGCTCCCAGGCCCACCCACCAAGAAACAGGAACCCTCCTCACCCTCGGTGACTTCAAACTGTTCCAGCAAACTCATCACATCGGCCGCTTCAATACCTGGGGGCAGAAACCATCAGTGACTGAACAGTAAAACATTCAGCGCACTAGACCCCCTCCCCAGAGGTGACCCCACTCCCCCGATACCAAGGGGGCCCGACAGGCTGGTGCAGGGTGGGGGGCGCGTCTGCTGCCGAATAACCCTGAATAAAAGTGCGAACAGACACCCAGTGTCCACTGGGCCCGGCTGTGATGACAGCAGCAGTTCCATCGCCTGCCAACACTCACTGTGGCAGCGCCTGCAGGCCTGACCCTCCCAGGGGGGTTTCACACCTCGGCTCACTCAGACCCAAACGGGACATCCCAGGACAAACGTCGACTGGTATTTACTGGGACACACCCTCCTTACGTGTTCTCAACCCCATAGCAGATATTTACATACCTTTGGGGTTCTCCTTTGCACCATTATCCAGCGCCAAAGAGCTTGGTGTGTCTCGATCGACCTCCTCCTGTGCCAGGGCCGCCCTGCTTGATTGGTGTCTCTGCACTGGCGCAGATTGGGGCACTGGCGTAGATTTCACTGGCACGGTCCCCACTGTGGGCGCCTGGACAGGTTTAGCCTGCGGCAAGTTGTTCTGCCGAAACGGACAGTCCTCCTCCAGCACAGCATTGCACATCCCGCTTTCAGCAGTCTGGGCTGAGACGGGAAGGACTCGTGTAGGGCTCGGCGAAACGAGGGCTGGAGTCAGCCGCACTGAGGGTGTCTGGGCCAGTGCGGCCTGGACCGGACAAGGCTGCGGGGCCGGGGTCGGAGCCGGGATCTGGGCCGGAGCCGGGATCTGGGCCGGGGTCGGAGCCGGGATCTGGGCCGGGGTCGGAGCCGGGATCTGGGCCGGGGTCGGAGCCGGGATCTGGGCCGGGGTCGGAGCCGGGATCTGGGCCGGGGTCGGAGCCGGGATCTGGGCCGGGGTCGGAGCCGGGATCTGGGCCGGGGTCGGAGCCGGGATCTGGGCCGGGGTCGGAGCCGGGATCTGGGCCGGGGTCGGAGCCGGGATCTGGGCCGGGGTCGGAGCCGGGATCTGGGCCGGGGTCGGAGCCGGGATCTGGGCCGGGGTCGGAGCCGGGATCTGGGCCGGGGTCGGAGCCGGGATCTGGGCCGGGGTCGGAGCCGGGATCTGGGCCGGGGTCGGAGCCGGGATCTGGGCCGGGGTCGGAGCCGGGATCTGAGCCGGGATCTGGGCCGGGGTCGGAGTCGGGATCTGGGTCGGAGTCGGGATCTGGGCCGGGATCTGGGCCAGGACAGGGAATTTCAGGCCCTTAAGGAGAGATGCCGGAATCAGCGCTCCCGATCTGACTCGGTGCTGATTCCCAGGTGGGCACCCTGTGGGGGCGCGACCCGGCAGCACCAGGGCCTGGGTGGGCGGGGCCAGGGAATGTCCATCATGCCCCACAGCCTGTCCGCGGAGCGCGGATCCAACGGTTTCCAGCGGCAGGACGCTGAGCTCCCCCTGGACGATGGATTGAATGGGGACGACGGGCCAGGCACTCCTGCAGCCGGATTCACTCGCGATCCGCGGATTCCCGCGCGTAGAGAGGCCGGTCTCTCGCTGCCGCTGCTGGAGTCGCAGCCGGTACTGCTGGAGGCTGATCGGCCTCAGTTTGGGCTCGTTGCTGGTGGCCGCAGGAGATGGGGTCAAGGCGGGGTCAATCTTTGGGGTCGGGGCGGGGTCGGCCCGCGGGGTCAGGGCGGGGGCGGCCCGCGGGGTCAGGGCGGGGGCGGCCCGCGGGGCCAGGGCGGGGCCGGCCCGCGGGGCCAGGGCGGGGCCGGCCCGTGGGGTCAGGGCGGGGCCGGCCCGTGGGGTCAGGGCGGGGCCGGCCCGTGGGGCCAGGGCGGGGTCGGCCCGTGGGGTCAGGGCGGGGCCGGTCTCTGGGGCCAGGGCGGGGGCGGCCCGCGGGGTCAGGGCGGGGCCGGTCTCTGGGGCCAGGGCGGGGTCGGCCCGTGGAGTCAGGGCGGGGGGCGGCCCGCGGGGCCAGGGCGGGGGCGGTCTCTGGGGCCAGGGCGGGGCCGGCCCGTGGGGTCAGGGCGGGGCCGGCCCGTGGGGTCAGGGCGGGGCCGGTCTCTGGGGCCAGGGCGGGGTCGGCCCGTGGAGTCAGGGCGGGGGCGGGGGCGGTCTCTGGGGCCAGGGCGGGGCCGGCCCGTGGGGTCAGGGCGGGGCCGGTCTCTGGGGCCAGGGCGGGGTCGGCCCATGGAGTCAGGGCGAGGTCGGGGTCAGTATCCGAAGCTGTTGCCTCTCCCGGGGTGCTGACCTCCTCCAGCAGCTGCTTCGGGTGTGCGGCCTGTTTTGTAGCAGTTTCTCCAGGCCCAGGCTGGGGCTCCGCTGCCCCTCCCTCTACCTGGGCAGCTTCTGAAGTACGGTTGGAGCTCCAGCCTCTCAGTCCAGGCTGGGTCTCAGACGGTGTCGCTTTCCTTGAGCCCGGTGCCATCTTGCTCCCGGTGGCTCCCGCTCTTCTCTCCCCCATGGCCGCAGCCCTGCCCCTGGTTTGGATTCTCCCGGCTCCCAGTTCTACTTCTTCCATCTGCCGGGCTAAAAGTCGAGATTCTGGTAAACTAACGGCCAGTCCATCCGGCTTGTGGTGGGCCAGCGGGGGCAGGGCCTCACCGGGAGCTTTCCTCGTATTCTCTGCAGCTCTAAGCCACGTCCGGAGGCTGGACCGTGTACGCGGTGTTTTAGCGCCATCCTGCTGCACTCCGACAACCGTGGTCTCCGTGGGTTTTGCCGTTTTCCTTGGCCGTCCTCTTTTCCTCGCCGGGACCGGGGCGCCCTCCTGATGCGCCGAGGGAGCAGGCGAGACGTCCTGTTGCTCTGCAGTTTGCGACAGACTCTCGGGGGCACGGTCTTCGTCCAGTGCGGGCTCCTCGCCAGCAGCCAGTCTCATGTCAGCCTCACGTATCGCACCCGGCGGGTGCTGACCGTCCTCACACAGGACCACTGGTACCGCCAGGTCCAGCAGCTCACCCTCCTGGACCACCTGAATGTCCAACTGGAGAATATCTCCTGCTGAGTCAGTGCCTGTCCCAAGACACACGGGCCCACTGGGCAAACAGTAAGGGTGAATGTACTTGACCAGGTCGGACAATGAAACATGCTCCACATTGATCACACACGGCAAGTTCTGTCCAATCACAAGCGTTACACCGCCCTCCAACCCATCAGCTGTATCCAGCGGCTCGTCCGACTGCAAGTCCAGGAGTTCACTGCCAGACTCCGACACATCCTGCCCGCTACTGGTCGTATCCTCCTCCTCCTCACCATCGCTACGTTGCTGCGAAATCCCCTCTCCAAAGCTTCTGTTCACGAGCTTCTCCGATCTCCACCGGGCACACGGACCCCTGGGAGCAGACGGGATCATGTGTCCGAAAAGTTCCTTCCCAGAGTTGGGAAACACGGCCCACGAGTGGCTCCCAGCCTACGAGGAAATGATAGAGCGTGAGAGGTGGAGCGGGCGAGAGAGAGAGAGGAGTGGAGCGGGAGAGAGAGAGGGGAGTGGAGCGGGAGAGAGAGAGAGGAGTGGAGCGGGAGAGAGAGAGGAGTGGAGCGGGAGAGAGAGGGAGAGAGAGAGGGGGGCGTGGAGAGAGAGAGAGGAGTGGAGCGGGAGAGAGGGGAGTGGAGCGGGCGAGAGAGGAGTGGCGCGGGAGAGAGAGAGAGGGAGGAGAGAGAGAGAGAGAGAGAGGAGTGGAGCGGGAGAGAGAGGAGTGGCGCGGGAGAGAGAGAGAGGAGAGAGAGAGAGAGGAGTGGAGCGGGAGAGAGAGGGAGGAGTGGAGCGGGAGAGAGAGAGAAAGAGAGAGAGAGAGAGAGAGTGGAGTGGAGTGGAGCGGGCGAGAGAGAGAGAGGAGTGGCGCGGGAGAGAGAGAGGGGGGTGGAGCGGGAAAGAGAGAGAGAGGGGAGTGGAGAGAGAGAGAGAGAGAGAGAGAGAGAGGAGTGGAGCGGGAGAGAGAGAGAGAGAGAGAGAGAGAGGAGTGGAGCGGGAGAGAGAGAGAGGAGTGGAGCGGGAGAGGAGTGGAGTGGAGCGGGAGAGAGAGAGAGAGAGAGAGGGAGGAGTGGAGCGGGAGAGAGAGAGGAGTGGAGCGAGAGAGAGAGAGAGAGAGAGGGAGAGGGAGAGGAGTGGAGCGGGAGAGAGAGAGAGAGAGGAGTGGAGCGGGAGAGAGTGAGCCATTAAAAAATCAATCCAAATAGAAATCCCAATTAGCATTTGGCTCAATATTTTTAAATCAGTAATTGAACCAATTGCACTCTATGGCAGTGAGGTGTGGGGACCGCTAACACAACAAGAATTTGCAAAATGGTACAAACACCCAATTGAGATCCTACATGCGGAATTCTGTAAAAGTATCCTCCGGACTCAAAGGAAAACCGTAAACAATGCATGCAGGGCAGAACTAGGCCAATATCCATTAATAATCACTATCCAAAAAAGAGCCACCAAATTTTGGAAATACCTAGAAATGAGCAACCCCCAATGCTATCATTACGAAGCCCTGAAATGCCAAGAGAGGACCATAAAGAAGAATACCCTCAGTCAACTAGTCCTGGGACTCAGTGAAGTAACTACTAACACTACTAACAATAACCAGCCCCAGGACAGTGACAGCGTAACACAAAGAATTTGACCCAACACAATCGTCGCTAAGCAAAAGGAAAAATATCTGTCATATTGGACAGAAACAACAAAAACCCAAAGCAAACTCAATTGCTACTTGGCCCTAAACAGACAATACAACATGGCTGATTACCTGACCATGGTAAAGGATTGCAAACTGAGAAAAACCTTGACAATGTACAGACTTAGTGAACATAGCCTGGCGATCGAAAAAGGTAGACACAGGCAGACCCGGCTACCAAGAGAGGACAGGATATGCTCTCACTGCAGTCAGGGAGTGGTGGAGACAGAGATGCACTTCCTCACAGCTTGTAGAAAATATCAGGGCATAAGGGAGAATTTCTACCCAAAAATCACAAAAATATGCCCGGAATTCAGAAATTTGAATGACGACCAAAAACTCCATACCTACTAGGGGAAGAGAGAAATTGCGTAACCTTAGCGGCACACTATGTTACAGCTTGCCATAAACAGAGGGACAACCACTAAATATAAGAAAAGAGTATATACAAATTATATGAATGTATATTTATACACTCAGGGATATATCTGTTTATACACTGTGTGGATAGATCTGCGTTTATGTGTTCAACCATGAATGTTTGTCGATGCTTTGGCAACATAAGATGTACCTTGTCATGCCAATAAAGCGATTTGAATTGAATTGAATTGAGAGAGAGGGGAGTGGAGTGGGAGAGAGAGAGAAAGAGAGAGAGGAGTGGAGCGGGAGAGAAGGAGGAGTGGAGCGGTAGAGAGAGAGAGAGAGAGAGGGGAGTGGAGCGGGAGAGAGAGAGAGAGAGAGAGAGAGGGGAGTGGAGCGGGAGAGAGAGGGGAGTGGAGCGGGAGAGAGAGAGAGAGAGGGGAGAGAGAGAGGGGAGTGGAGCGGAGAGAGAGGGAGTGGAGCGGGAGAGAGAGAGAGAGAGAGAGGGAGTGGAGCGGGAGAGAGAGAGAGAGAGAGAGGGAGTGGAGTGCGGAGAGGAGGAGCGGGAGAGAGAGAGAGAGAGAGAGAGAGGGGAGTGGAGCGGAGAGAGAGAGAGAGAGTGGAGCGGGAGAGAGAGAGAGAGAGAGAGAGAGAGAGGGGAGTGGAGCGGGAGAGAGAGAGAGAGAGGGGAGTGGAGCGGGAGAGAGAGAGAGAGAGAGAGAGGGGAGTGGAGCGGGGGAGAGGAGAGAGAGAGAGAGAGAGAGAGGGGAGTGGAGCGGGAGAGAGAGAGAGAGAGGGGAGTGGAGCGGAGAGAGAGAGAGAGAGAGAGGGGAGTGGAGCGGGAGAGAGAGAGGGAGTGGAGTGGAGAGAGAGAGAGAGAGAGGAGGGAGGGGAGTGGAGCGGAGAGAGAGAGAGAGAGAGGGGAGTGGAGTGGGAGAGAGAGAGAGAGAGAGGGAGTGGAGGGAGAGAGAGAGAGAGAGAGAGGGGAGTGGAGCGGGAGAGAGAGAGGGGAGTGGAGCGGGAGAGAGAGAGAGAGGAGTGGAGCGGGAGAGAGAGAGAGAGAGAGAGGGAGCGGGAGAGAGAGAGAGAGAGAGGAGAGGAGGGAGAGAGAGAGGGGAGTGGAGCGGGAGAGAGAGAGAGAGAGAGAGAGAGGGAGTGGAGTGGGAGAGAGAGAGAGAGAGAGGGGAGTGGAGCGGAGAGAGAGAGAGGGGAGTGGAGCGGGAGAGAGAGAGAGAGAGGGGAGTGGAGCGGAGAGGGGGAGTGGAGGCGGGAGAGAGGAGAGAGAGAGGAGTGGAGGAGAGAGAGATGAGAGGAGTGGAGCGGGAGAGAGAGAGAGAGAGAGGAGTGGAGCGGGAGAGAGAGGAGTGGAGCGGAAGAGAGAGAGAGAGGGGAGTGGAGAGGGAGAGAGAGAGAGTGGAACGGGAGAGAGAGAGAGAGAGAGAGAGAGAGGAGTGGAGCGGGAGAGAGAGAGAGGAGAGTGGAGCGAGAGAGAGAGGAGAGAGAGAGAGGGGAGTGGAGCGGAGAGAGAGAGAGAGAGAGAGAGGGGAGTGGAGCGGGAGAGAGAGAGAGGAGTGGAGAGAGAGAGAGGAGGGAGCGGAGAGAGAGAGAGAGGGAGTGGAGCGGGAGAGAGAGAGAGGGAGTGGAGGGAGAGAGGAGAGAGAGGGAGTGGAGCGGGAGAGAGAGAGAGAGGGGAGTGGAGCGGGAGGAGAGAGAGAGAGGGGAGTGGAGCGGGAGAGAGAGAGGAGAGAGAGGAGGTGGAGCGGGAGAGAGAGAGAGAGAGGAGAGGGAGTGGAGGAGTGAGAGAGAGAGAGGAGAGGGGAGCGGAGAGAGGAGTGAGCGGAGAGAGAGAGAGAGAGAGAGGGGAGTGGAGCGGGGAGAGAGAGAGGGGAGTGGAGAGAGAGAGGAGTGGAGCGGGAGAGAGAGGAGGAGTGGAGCGGGAGAGAGAGAGAGAGAGAGAGAGAGAGGGAGTGGAGCGGGAGAGAGAGAGAGAGAGGGGAGTGGAGCGGGAGAGAGAGAGAGGGGAGTGGAGCGGGAGAGAGAGGAGAGGAGTGGAGCGGGAGAGAGAGAGAGAGGGGGAGTGGAGCGGGAGAGAGAGAGAGAGAGGGAGTGGAGCGGGAGAGAGGGGAGTGGAGCGGAGAGAGAGAGAGAGAGAGAGGGGGGAGTGGAGCAGGAGAGAGAGAGAGGAGTGGAGCGGAAGAGA
>NC_140994.1:1241199-1264597 GCF_052327205.1 Somniosus microcephalus | reverse complement strand
CCTCCTGCACCATCTCTCCAGCCACGCATTCATCTCCTCTATCCTCCTATTCCTAAACTCACTAGCACGTGGCACCAGGAATAATCCAGAGATTACTACCTTTGAGGTCCTGCTTTTGAATCTCTTTCCTAGCTCCCTAAAATCTGCCTGCAGGACCTCATCCCTCTTTCTACCTATGTCGCTGATCCCGATATGGACGACCTCTGGCTGTTCACCCTCCCCCCCCCCCCCCCAGAATGTCCTGTAGCCGCTCAGTAACATTCTTGACCCTGGCAGCAGGGAGGCAACATACCATCCTGGAATCATGTTTGCGGCCGCAGAAAACGCCTGTCTGTTCCCCTAACTATTGAATCCCCTATCACTATTGCTTTCCCGATCTTCTTCCTCCATCCACCTGAACAGCTGAGCGTGTCGTGGACTTGGCTCTGGCTGTACTCTGCAGAGGAGCCATCGCCCTCACCAGACCGGTTTAGAGAGTGAAATGCACTCCAGGTACTCCTGCACTACCTGCCTGGTCCTCCTCTTCTGTCTGGTGGTCACCCATTCTCTCTCTGCCTGCACACTCTTAAGCTGCGGGGGTGACCACCTCCTGAAACATGTTATCCACGTAGCTCTCCGCCTCACGGATGCACCGCAGTGACGCCAGCTGCTGCTCAAGCTCCGAAACCTGGAGCTTGAGCTCCTCCAGCTGACGACTCTTCCTGCACATGTGGTTGTCCAGGACATGTAAAGCATCCTGGATAAGCATGCAGGTGCAGCAGGCGGTTAAGAAGGCAAATGGTATGTTGCCCTTCGTAGCGAGAGGGTTTGAGTACAGGAACAAGGATGTCTTGCTGCAGTTGTACAGGGCCTTGGTGAGACCACATCTTGAGTATTGTGTGCAGTTTTGGTCGCCTTATCTGAGGAAGGATGTTCTTGCCATGGAAGGAGTTCAGCGAAGATTCACCAGGCTGATACCTGGGATGGCAGGAATGACGTATGAGGAGAGATTGGGTCGATTGGACTTCTACTCGCTGGAGTTTAGAAGAATGACAGGGGATCTCATTGAAACTTATAAAATTCTGACAGGACTAGACAGACTAGATGCAGGAAGGATGTTCCCGATGGTCGGGGAGTCCAGAACCAGGGGTCACAGTTTAAGGATAAGGGGTAAGCCATTTAGGACAGAAATGAGGAGGAATTTCTTCACCCAGAGAGTGGTGAACCTGTGGAATTCTCTCCCACAGAAGGCAGTAGAGGCCAATTCATTAAATATATTCCAGAAGGAGTTGGATATATTTCTTAAAGCTAAAGGGATCAAGGGGTATGGGGAGAAAGCAGGGACCGGGTACTGAATTTGGATGATCAGCCATGATCGCATTGAATGGCGGAGCAGGCTCGAGGGGCCGAATGGCCTTCTCCTGCTCCTACCTTCTATGATTTCCCACATGGCACAAGATGTGCATTCCACAGGACTGAGGTGCCCTACCATGCCTCTATCTATTTAATAGACTATTAACTAACTAACAGCAGAAATAAACTTAAGACTTAAAAGAAAATCACCAGCTACTCACCAATCAGCTCCTTCCCTTGTGCTGACGTCACTTTAGGTTTTTTTTATTCTGATGTCACTCTTTCAAATTCTGCCTGTGTTGAGATGCTCCCAGCTCCGCTCTCGTTCAGCTCCTGCTCAGGTCCGCTCCTTCTGGGCATTTATAAAATACTTTACGTTCCCTTTATATAACTCGCTAATCTATTCTCATACACTCTCTTTGCCTGTCTTATTTCCTTTTTCAGTTCTCCCCTGTACTTTTGTATTCGGCTTGGTTCTCCACTGAATTATGAACCCGACATTTATCATAAGCCTTCTTTCTCTGTTTCATTTTAACCTCTATATCTTTAGTCATTCAGGGAGCTCTAGCTTTGGATGTTCTTCCTTTCCTCCTCGGAATGTGTCTAGCCTGTACCCGAACTATCTCCTCTTTGAAGGTGTCCCATTGCTCATTTACTGTTTTACCTGCCAATCTTTGTTTCCAATCCACAAGGGAAGGAGCTGATTGGTGAGTAGCTGGTGATTTTCTTTTAAGTCTTAAGTTTATTTCTGCTAAGTTAGTTAATAGTCTATTAAATAGAGGCATGGCAGGGCACCTCAGTCCTGTGGAATGCACATCTTGTGCCATGTGGGAAATCCAGGACGCTTTACATGTCCTGGTAATTACAGAGGAGTTTCCCTGCTGTCTGCCACAGGGAAAGTCATCACAAGAATCCTCCTCAATCGCCTTTTCCCAGTGGCCGAAGAGCTCCCCCAGAGTCGCAATGCGGATTCCGCCCACTAAGGGGCACAATGGACATGATCTTCACCGCACGTCAATTACAAGAAAAATGCAGGGAACAGCACCAACCGCTGTACATGGCCTTCTTTGATCTCACAAAGGCCTTCGACACTGTCAACCGTGAGGGATTATGAAGTGTCCTCTTCAAATTCGGCTGCCCTCAAAAGTTTGTCACTATCCTCCGCCTGCTTCACGACGACATGCAAGCCGTGATCCTGACCAACGGTTCCACCACAGACCCAATTCACATATGAACCGGGGTCAAGCAAGGCTGTGTCATCGCACCAACGCTCTTCTCGATCTTCCTTGCTGCAATGCTCCACCTCACCCTCAGTAAGCTCCCCACTGGAGTGGAGCTAATTTACAGAACAAACGGGAAACTGTTCAACCTCCGTCGCCTCCAGTCCAGATCCAAGGTCGTCCCATCCTCTGTCGTCGAATTACAGTATGCAGACGACGCTTGCGTCTGCGCTCACTCGGAGGTCGAACTCCAAACCATCGTTAACACCTTCACCGAAGCGTACGAGAGCATTTATTTCTGAAGGCTAAAGGGATCAAGGGATATGGGGAGAAAGCAGGGACAGGGTACTGAATTTGGATGATCAGCCATGATCTCATTGAATGGCAGAGCAGGCTCGAGGGGCCGAATGGCCTACTCCTGCTCCTATCTTCTATGTTTCTATGAGAGCATAGGCCTTACACTAAACATCCGTAAGACAAAGGTCCTCTACCAACCTGCCCCCGCCACACAGTACTGCCCCCCGATTAACAAAATCCACGACAAGGCCTGGGACAACATGGACCACTTTCCATACCTCGGGAGCCTACTGTCAACAAGGGCAGACGTCGACGACGAAGTCCAACACTGCCTTCAGTGTGCCAGTGCAGCCTTCGGTCGCCTGAGGAAGAGAGTGTTTGAAGACCAGGACCTCAAACCCGGCACTAAGCTCATGGTCTACAGAGCAGCAGTGATACCTGTATGCCTCAGAGACATGGACCATGTACAGCAGGCACCTCAAAGCACTGGAGAGGCACTCCGCAAGATCCTGCAAATCCATTGGCAGGATAGGTGCACCATCGTCAGTGTTCTTGCTCAGGCGAACATCCCCAGCATCGAAGCTTTGACCATGCTCAATCAGCTCCGATGGACAGGTCACATTGTCCACATGCCCAATACAATACTCCCAAAACAAGCGCTTTACTCGGAGTTCCGGCACGGCAAGAGAGCTCCAGGTGGGCAGAGGAAACGCTTCAAGGACACCCTCAAAGCCTCCTTGAAAAAGTGTAACATCCCCACCGACACCTGGGAATCCCTGACCCAAGACCACACAAAGTGGAGGTGAAGCATCCGGGAAGGCGCCGAACACCTCGAGTCTCTTCGCCGGGAGCAAGCGGAAGCCAAGCGCAAACAGCAGAAGGAGCGCACATCAACCCAAGCACCCCACCCACCGTCTGCCCCACCTGTGACAGAGACTGTAGGTCCCGCATTGGACTCATCAGTCACCTGAGAACTCATTCTTAATGTGGAAGCAAGTCATCCGAGGGACTGCCTAAGAAGACTGTTTTACCTGCCAATCTTTGTTTCCAATCCACCTGGGCCAGATCCCTTTACAATTCACTGAAGTTAGCCCTCCTCCAGTTAAGTATTTCCACATTTGATCATTCCATGTCCTTTTCCATAACTATTCTAAACCTGATGCTCACTGTTTCCCAAATGCTCCCCCACTGAAACATGTTCCACTTGCCTCACTATTCCCCACAACAAGATCCAGCACTGTCTCCTTCCTCATTGGATTGGAAACATGCTGATCAAGAAAGTTCTCTTGTACACATTTCAGGGATTCCTCCCCCTCTTTGCCCTTTACATTGTTACTATCCCAGTCTATATTAGGATAATTGAAGTCCCCCATTATTGGTACTGTGTAGTTGTTTCTGTAATTTGCCTGCAAATTTGTTCCTCCATCACCTTGTGGTGGCCTACAGTTTACATCCAATTTCAATGTCAATTTTATTGGTCACATAACTAAATACAAGAAGTGTAATCTTGTCAGTGAAATGCTTTTTTCTTGACGAGCCGAGAGCACCAAGAACACTTAGCTGCCTGGTACGCACGGAGCTCGCAAGGACGGCAGCCATCTTCATCGGCGCCATCACAAAAAAACACATACCGACATATACACACATATCCAGCAGCATAAGCTCTGCTATTGTTCCTTAATTCTAACCAAATAGACTGTCTTTGAACCCTGAACAATATCTTTGTTCAATACTGCCACCCTCCTCCTTTTGTTCCTACCGTAACTTTCCTGAATAACGTGCACTCAGGACTATTAAGTGCCCAATCCACCCCTCCTTTGAGCCAGGTCGCTGTGCACCTGGTATCTCCTATTTAAAGCTGCAGTCCCGCTCGGTGCCGCGGGGGGCGGTGTGACTGCAGTCCCGCTCGGTGCCGCGGGGGGCGGTGTGACTGCAGTCCCGCTCTGGGCCGCGGGGGGCGGTGTGCCTGCAGTCCCGCTCTGGGCCGCGGGGGGCGGTGTGACTGCAGTCCCGCTCCAGGCCGCGGGGGGCGGTGTGACTGCAGTCCCGCTCGGTGCCGCGGGGGGCGGTGTGACTGCAGTCCCGCTCTGGGCCGCGGGGGGCGGTGTGCCTGCAGTCCCGCTCTGGGCCGCGGGGGGCGGTGTGACTGCAGTCCCGCTCCAGGCCGCGGGAGGCGGTGTGACTGCAGTCCCGCTTGGTGCCGCGGGGGGCGGTGTGACTGCAGTCCCGCTCCAGGCCGCGGGAGGCGGTTTTGAAGAAGGGTCAAACCCGAAACGTCAACTCAAATTTCTCTCCACGGATGTTGCCTGACTTGCTGAGTTTTTCCAGCATTTTCTGTTGTTATTTCGGATTTCCAACATCTGCAGTATTTTGCTATCGTGACTGCAGTCCCGCTTGGTGCCGCGGGGGGCGGTGTGACTGCAGTCCCGCTCCAGGCCGCGGGAGGCGGTGTGACTGCAGTCCCGCTCGGTGCCGCGGGGGCGCTGTGACTGCAGCCCCGCTCGGTGCCGCGGGAGGCGGTGTGACTGCGGTGCCGCGAGGGGCGGTGTGACTGCAGTCCCGCTCCGGGCCGCGGGGGGCGGTGGGACTGCAGTCCCGATCGGTGCCGCGGGGGGCGGTGTGACTGCAGTCCCCCTCGGTGCCGCGGGGGGCGGTGTGCCTGCAGTCCCCCTCGGTGCCGCGGGGGGCGGTGTGCCTGCAGTCCCGCTCCGGGCCGCGGGGGGGCGGTGTCCGGGGGGGGGGGTCCAGAGCCCGGGCGCGAGTCTCAGTCGGAGCCGGGGCCTGGCGGGAGAGGATGGTGCGGGCTGGGCGGCTGCGGGCCGGGTTGAAGCAGAAGCTTAACCGATGGCGGAAGGGGCACAGCAGCGAATCCAACCCGGAGAGCCGCCGCTTCCGGGAAGCCGCGCGGAGCCGCTTCTTCAGCAAAGCGGCGGGTGAGTGGCGCGGGGAGCGCGGCCTGAGGCGGCAGGAAAGACCAAGGCTTAAGGCCCGGGCGGGAGGCTCACGTGCGGCACAGATCGGACTGAGCCTGACAGCGGGGCACGGGTTTTCCCAGGGCAGGTACAGCACGGGTTAGATACAGAGTAAAGCTCCCTCTACACTGTCCCATCAAACACTCCCAGGGCAGGTACAGCACGGGTTAGATACAGAGTAAAGCTCCCTCTACACTGTCCCATCAAACACTCCCAGGGCAGGTACAGCACGGGTTAGATACAGAGTAAAGCTCCCTCTACACTGTCCCATCAAACACTCCCAGGGCAGGTACAGCACGGGTTAGATACAGAGTAAAGTCCCTCTACACTGTCCCATCAAACACTCCCAGGGCAGGTACAGCACGGGTTAGATACAGAGTAAAGTCCCTCTACACTGACCCATCAAACACTCCCAGGGCAGGTACAGCACGGGTTAGATACAGAGTAAATCTCCCTCTACACTGTCCCATCAAACACTCCCAGGGCAGGTACAGCACGGGTTAGATGCAGAGTAAAGCTCCCTCTACACTGTCCCATCACAGACTCCCTGCGCAGGTACAGCACGGGTTAGATACAGAGTAAAGCTCCCTCTACACTGTCCCATCAAACACTCCCAGGGCAGGTACAGCACAGGGTTAGATACAGAGTAAAGCTCCCTCTACACTGTCCCATCAAACTGTCCCATCAAACACTCCCAGGGCAGGTACAGCACGGGTTAGATACAGAGTAAAGCTCCCTCTACACTGTCCCATCAAACACTCCCAGGGCAGGTACAGCACGGGGTTAGATACAGAGTAAAGCTCCCTCTACACTGTCCCATCAAACACTCCCAGGGCAGGTACAGCACGGGTTAGATACAGAGTAAAGCTCCCTCTACACTGTCCCATCAAACACTCCCAGGGCAGGTACAGCAAGGGTTAGATACAGAGTAAAGCTCCCTCTACACTGTCCTATCAAACACTCCCAGGGCAGGTACAGCACGGGTTAGATACAGAGTAAAGCTCCCTCTACACAGTCCCATCAAACACTCCCAGGGCAGGTACAGCACGGGGTTAGATACAGAGTAAAGCTCCCTCTACACTGTCCCATCAAACACTCCCAGGGCAGGTACAGCCCGGGTTAGATACAGAGTAAAGCTCTCTACACTGTCCCATCAAACACTCCCAGGGCAGGTACAGCACGGGTTAGATACAGAGTAAAGCTCCCTCTACACTGTCCCATCAAACACTCCCAGGGCAGGTACAGCACGGGGTTAGATACAGAGTAAAGCTCTCTCTACACTGTCCCATCAAACACTCCCAGGGCAGGTACAGCACGGGTTAGATACAGAGTAAAGCTCCCTCTACACTGTCCCATCAAACACTCCCAGGGCAGGTACAGCACGGGTTAGATACAGAGTAAAGCTCCCACTACACTGGCCCATCAAACACTCCCAGGGCAGGTACAGCACGGGTTAGATACAGAGTAAAGCTCCCTCTACACTGGCCCATCAAACACTCCCAGGGCAGGTACAGCACGGGTTAGATAGAGAGTGAATCTTCCTCTACACTGTCCCATCAAACACTCCCGGGGCAGGTACAGCACGGGTTAGATACAGAGTAAAGCTCCCTCTTCACTGGCCCATCAAACACTCCCAGGGCAGGTACAGCACGGGTTAGATACAGAGTAAAGCTCCCTCTACACTGTCCCATCAAACACTCCCAGGGCAGGTACAGCACGGGTTAGATACAGAGTAAAGCTCCCTCGACACTGTCCCATCAAACACTCCCAGGGCAGGTACAGCACGGGTTTGCTGAGCCTCGCTCTGTGCTGGGCTGTGTCTCTAACACTGAATCTGGTGAAGTTTGAAGTTGTGGCCTCAGTGACTGGGCCCGGGCTGCAGACGGAGGCTCCGTACTGGTGCTTGCTGAGGTGCAGAGGCAGTGCGGTAGCGGGAGGTTCGGTTCCTGTTACCTGTCGGTCGTTGGTGATGGGCCGAGTTACCAGACACAGCCTTGACAAAGGGATCACCCGAAACGTTGACAGCTCCACGGATTTGCCTGACCTGCTGAGTTTTTCCAGCATTTTCGGTTGCTATTTCGGATTTCCAGCATCTGCAGTATTTTGCTATCGTACCAGACACAGTGTCTTTGTGGTGGTGCAGCTGCTGCTGGAGAGAATGAGCGCGGTGTGGGTGCTGGGCGGACCATTGCCCTCGGGCTGTTTACATAGAAACATAGAAGATAGGAGCAGGAGTAGGCCATTCGGATCCTCGAGCCTGTTCCACCATTTAATGAGATCATGGCTGATCATCCAAATTCAATACCCGGTCCCTGCTTTCTCCCCATATCCCTTGATCCCTTTAGCCTTAAGAAATATATTTAACTCCTTCTTGAATATATTTAATGAATTGGCCTCAACTGCTTTCTGTGGTAGAGAATTCCACAGGTTTACCACTCTCTGGGTGAAGAAATTCCTCCTAATCTCAGTCCTAAATGGCTTACCCCTTATCTTTAGACTGTGACCCCTGGTTCTGGCTCTCGCGCCATCGGGAACATCCTTCCTGCATCTAGTCTGTCTAGTCTTGTTAGAATTTTATAAGTTTCAATGAGATCCCCTCTCATTCTTCTAAACTCCAGCGAATATAAGCCCAATCGACCCAATCTCTCCTCATACGTCATTCCTGCCATCCCAGGTATCAGTCTGGTGAATCTTCGCTGCACTCGCTCCATGGCAAGAACATCCTTCCTCAGATAAGGCGACCAAAACTGCACACAATACTCAAGGTGTGGTCTCACCAAGGAGCTGCACAACTGGAGCAAGACATCCTTGTTCCTGTACTCAAACCCTCTCGCTACGAAGGCCAACATACCATTTGCCTTTTTAACTGCCTGCTGCACCTGCATGCTTACCTTCAGCGACTAGTGCACAAGGACACCCAGGTCTCGTTGCACTTCCCCTTCTCCCAATCTATTGCCATTCAGATAATAATTTGCCGTCCTGTTTTTGCCACCAAAGTGGATAACCTCGCATTTATCCACATTATACTGCATCTGCCATGCATCTGCCCAATCACCCAACCTGTCCAAATCATCCTGGAGTTTCTCTGCATGCTCGTCAGCACACACGCCCACCCAGCTTTGTGTCGTCTGCAAACTTGGAGATATTACATCTAGTTCCCTCGTCTAGATCATTTAATATATATTGTGAATAGCTGGGGTCCTAGCACCGATCCCTGCGGTACCCCACTAGTCACTGCCTGCCACTCGGAGAAAGACCCATTTATTCCAACTCTCTGCTTCCTGTCTGCCAACCAGTTCTCTATCCAAGTCAGTACCTTGCCCCCAATCCCGTGTGCTTTAACTGTTTGGCTCGGTGTGAAGGTGACCGAGCGGAGCTGTTGCTCAGTTGATTTGCTGTTAACCTCTGACCCCTGTCTGCTCCCCCAGGAAAGAGCGATCTGACGGTGGATGTGCTGAAACTACACAACGAGCTCCAGTCCAACAGCTTCGCATTCAGCCCAAGGGAGACTCCGATAGAGGAGCCCAATGCCGAGTGTGAGGAAAGTGCCCTCACCGAGAAAACCTCCGGCACCTTCCTCAGCGGCCTGTCTGATTGCAGCAACCTGACATTTAGCCGAGTCCAACGCTTCTGGGAATCCAACTCCGCGGCTCACAAAGAGGTGAGCGTTCGGTACAATGTCGCGGGACCAAGAACCCTGAGCGTTCCATGTTCGGTACAATGTCGCGGGACCAAGAACCCTGAGCGTTCCATGTTCGGTACAATGTCGCGGGACCAAGAACCCTGAGCGTTCCATGTTCGGTGCAATGTCCCGGGACCAGGAACCCCAGGGGTTCTGTGGGTGCCTGTCTTCATCTGTGACCCTGGGCAGCGAGTGTTGGGTTATTCGCTTCTGGGACACAACAGCAGGGCCTCAGTGAGAGAGCCCTCAGTGAGAGAGTGGAGACACTGGGATGTGATCAATGGCAGGGACTGCGCTCACTGTGACCCCGTACGCTGACCGCACTCACTGTGACCCCGTACGCTGACCGCACTCACTGTGACCCCGTACGCTGACCGCACTCACTGTGACCCCGTACGCTGACCGCACTCACTGTGACCCCGTACGCTGACCGCACTCACTGTGACCCCGTACGCTGACCGCACTCACGGTGACCCCGTACGCTGACCGCGCTCGCTCACGGTGACCCCGTACGCTGACCGCGCTCGCTCACGGTGACCCCGTACGCTGACCGCGCTCGCTCACGGTGAGCCCGTACGCTGACCGCGCTCGCTCACGGTGACCCCGTACGCTGACCGCGCTCGCTCACGGTGACCCCGTACGCTGACCGCGCTCGCTCACGGTGACCCCGTACGCTGACCGCGCTCGCTCACGGTGACCCCGTACGCTGACCGCGCTCGCTCACGGTGACCCCGTACGCTGACCGCGCTCGCTCACGGTGACCCCGTACGCTGACCGCGCTCGCTCACGGTGACCCCGTACGCTGACCGCGCTCGCTCACGGTGACCCCGTACGCTGACCGCGCTCGCTCACGGTGACCCCGTACGCTGACCGCGCTCGCTCACGGTGACCCCGTACGCTGACCGCGCTCGCTCACGGTGACCCCGTACGCTGACCGCGCTCGCTCACGGTGACCCCGTACGCTGACCGCGCTCGCTCACGGTGACCCCGTACGCTGACCGCGCTCGCTCACGGTGACCCCGTACGCTGACCGCGCTCGCTCACGGTGACCCCGTACGCTGACCGCGCTCGCTCACGGTGACCCCGTACGCTGACCGCGCTCGCTCACGGTGACCCCCGTACGCTGACCGCGCTCGCTCACGGTGACCCCGTACGCTGACCGCGCTCGCTCACGGTGACCCCGTACGCTGACCGCGCTCGCTCACTGTCTGTTTGTTTCACAGATCTGTGCTGTTTTGGCCGCTGTCACTGAGGTGATTCGCTCTCAAGGTGGGAATGAGACAGAGACGGAATATTTTGCTGCTTTGGTGAGTTAAGGGCTGATCTGATTGAAGTTTTCAAGATATTACGGAGAACAGATAGGGTAGATAGAGGGAAACTATTTCCGCTGGTTGGAGAGTCTAGGACTAGGGGGCAAAGTCCAAAAATTAGAGCCAGACCTTTCAGGAGTGAAGTTAGCAAACACTTGTACACACAAAGGGTGGTAGAAGTTTTGAACTCACTTCCGCAAACGGCAATTAATGCTCAATCAATTGTTAATTTTAAATCTGATATTGATAGATTTTTGCTAACCAAAGGTATTAAGGGATATGGGGCAAAAGTGCATAGGTCGCAGATTAGGCATGATCACAGGCTCGAGGGGCTAACTGGCCTGTTCCTGCTCCTGTGTTCCTGCTCTAGTAAGCTCCCCCCCCGCCAATCAACTTGCCCATCATACCCCCCCCTCCCCACTCCCCATCTGCCTGTCACCGTCATCCCCACGAGGGGCCGGGGAGGCGGGGGTCGCTGCTTTAAGAAATGATTTCCACACGGACTCAGCACATTTCAGATTCTGTTTTTTTCGTGAATCTCTAACCTGCTGTTTCCCAGTGGAGAGTGGATTACATAGGATTTATGGCACAGGAACAGGCCATTCGGTGTTTATGCTCCACTTGAGCCTCCTCACGTCTTTTCTCCTCTAAATCTATCAGCATAACCCTCTATTCCCTTCTCCCTCATATGCTTGTCTAGCTTCCCCTTAAATGCATCCGTACTATTCACTTCAACCACTCCCTGTGGTAGCAAATTCCACATTCTCATCACTCTGTGTAAAGAAGTTTCTTCTGAATTCCCTATTGGATTTCTTGGTGACTATCTTATATTGATGGCCTCTAGTTATGCTCTTCTCCACAAGTAGAAACATTCTCTCTGTATCCACTCTATCAAAACCTGTCATAATTGTGAAAACATCTATCAGGTCACAAAGAATGTTCACTCGGTTAATCCCGGGGATGAGGGGATGGACATATGAGGAGAGGTTGAGTAGATTGGGACTCTACTCATTGGAGTTCAGAAGAATGAGAGGCGATCTTATTGAAACATATAAGATTGTGAAGGGGTTGGATCGGGTGGATGCGGGGAGGATGTTCCAGATGATGGGTGAAACTAGAACTAGGGGGCATAGTCTTAGAATAAGGGGCTGCTCTTTCAAAACTGAGATGAGGAGGAACTACTTCACTCAGAGGGTGGTAGGTCCATGGAATATGCTGCCCCAAAAAGCTGTAGAAGCTACATCATTACATAAATTTAAAACAGAAATAGACCGTTTCCTAGAAGTAAAGGGAATTAAGGGTTACGGGGAGCGGGCAGGAATTTGGACATGAGTCTAGGTTCGGATCGGTCATGGCCCTGTGGGTAGCGGAGCGGGCCCAGGGGCTGTGTAGCCTGATCCTGCTCCTATTTCGTGTGTCTAATTCTGTTAGATTCAGGAGATGGTTCTGTGATAGTGGATTGGCGGTTAGGATCAGATCAGCCATGATCTTATTGAATGGCGGAGCAGGCTCGAGGGGCCGATTGGCCTACTCCTGCTCCTATTTCTTATGTTCTTATGTCACCCCTCAGCCTTTTTTCAAGAGAAAAGAGACCCAGCCTGTTCATCCTTTCCTGATATGTATACCCTCGCATTTCTGGCATCCTTGTAAATCTTCTCTGCACCCTCTCCAGTGCCTCGATATCCTTTTTATAATATGGCGACCAGAACTGTACGCAGTACTCCAAGTGTTGGCTTTTTTTTTTTTCCATTCGTTCATTGAATGTGGGCATCGCTGGCAAGGCCAGCATTTATTGCCCATCCCTAATTGCCCTCGAGAAGGTGGTGGTGAGCCGCCTTGAACCACTGCTGTCCGTGTGGTGAAGTTACTCCCACAGCGCTGTTCGGGAGGGAGTTCCAGGATTTTGACCCAGCAACGATGAAGGAACGGCCGATATATTTCCAAGTCAGGATGGTGTGTGACTTGGAGGGGAACTTGGAGGTGGTGGTGTTCCCATGCGACTGCTGCCCTTGTCGCTCTAGGTGGAAGAGGTCGCGGGTTTGGGAGGTGCTGCCGAAGAAGCCTTGGCGAGTTGCTGCAGTGCTACTTGTAGATGGTACACACTGCAGCCACGGTACGCCGGTGGTGGAGGGGGTGAATGTTTACGGTGGTGGTCTAACCAAGGTACGATACCAGTTTAGCATAACTTCCCAACTTTTCAATTCTATACCTCTAAAAAATAAACCCTAGTGCTTGGTTTGCTTTTTTATGGCCTTATTAACCTGTGTCGCAACTTTGTGATTTGTGTGTTTGTGCTCCGAGATCCCTTTGTTCCTCTATCGCACCCTCCAAGTAATAAGTGACCTCCCTATTCTTCCTACCAAAATGTAATACCTCATATTTATCTGTGTTGAGCTGGGGTGGGTGCTGTCTCTCGGTGGTGGGGGGGTGGGTGTTGGGGTAGGGGCTGCTGTTTTTAAGGACCGAGCATTGTGTCCGGGAACAGGGTATTCTGTCGACGAGCTGTGCCTTCAGTCCAGTAGAAATCGTTGACCATCCACAGGTGCAAATGCAGTAACATCATTTCAGCCTGGGCACTAACTTTAGTGAAAACACTTTACACACAATGTGTACAGACACGGGTATATTTACTTAACAGAAAAAGGTTAATGTTCACGTGTTTGCCGTGCGAATGAGTATTGAGATCACAGGCCCAGCAACAGAGTCTGTTACTCGTTGTTATTTATTTACTAATCAGAAATGCGATTAGCCACCTTGGATTTCCAGATCCACATGTGGTTGCTGTATTGGACTGCCCTTGTCCCTCCGGAATGTGCCGGGTGAAGCGAGACTGGTGCCTGTTCTAGATAGAGGTGCTAAGCAATGTTGTGAAGGGTTTAAGGTATATGGAGCAGGCAGACCCGATAAGTTACACTCCAGAATCTTCAAGCAAATGGTGCGGAGGTGTGGTTAATGCTTGTCGGAGCTTACCACGCAGGGCCGGTGAGGGTGTGGGCAGGAGGCAATGATGTGACGGGTGTGTGAACTCGAGTCTGACTAACTCGTGCTTGTTCCTGCCAGATGACCACGATGGAAGCAGTGGAGTCCGAGGAGTCCGTCGCGGCCATTGCCTACCTACTGAATTTGGTAATGAAACGGTAAGTCCAAACATTGCTGCGGTCTGGGGCATCGGTGTGTGAGCTGCAAGACGCCGTAAGGGTAACCCAGGTAAGAAAGAGAATGAGGATCTACAGAAACTGATCCTATCCAACAGGTACAATGTACTTGCTATCTTTGAGGATAAGGATAAAGACTGTCGGAAGGCCAGCCAGAATGCGGAACATGGCACTTTGGAGCAGGAAGCTGTCCAAAGGGCGGGGAGGATGAGGAGAGGAAGCATAATGTGGTAGTTGTAGGGGATTCTATAATTAGGGGGACAGGCAGTATCCTTTGTAAGCAAGATCGCGCGTCCCACATGGTATGTTGCCTACCTGGTGCCAGGGTAAGGGACATCTTGAACCGGCTTGAAAGGTTACTGGAGGGGGAAGATCCAGTTGTTGTGGTCCATATTGGGACCAACAACATAGAGAAGAGTGGGCAAGAGGTCCTGTTTGTGGAGTACCAGGGACTAGGAGCTAAATTAAAGAACAGGACCTCGAGGGTTATAACCTCTGGATTATTACCTGAGCCACAAGCAAATTGGAGTAGGGATAAGCCAATTAGGGAAGTGAATATGTGGCTAAAGGAGTGGTGTGGGAAAGAAGGGTTCCATTTCATGGGGCACTGGCACCAGTATTGGGACAGGAAGGATCTGTACCGTTGGGACAGGCTCCACCTGAACCAGTCTGAGACCAGGGTCCTAGCGGAAAGGATAAATAGGGCGGTCACAAGGACTTTAAACTAGTAAATGGGGGGGTGGGGGCACAGGTGGAAATTGTAGAACAAATAGTAATTCAAAAACAAACGAAAGGGAAGAGAGTAGAGTAATAGTCAGAAATTGTCCTTTAGGCACTACATGTAAAGGGAAAACTAAAAGATGTAAAGTGATTAAACCAGGAGAGAGAAACAAGTGAGAAAAACATGAGAGCCGAAGGACAGGCTCAGGTGTGTGGCCTAAATCAGCGTTCTTTATACAACTGCACAGAGTATAAGGAATAAATTGAATGAACTGTAGGCACAAATTCACATTGGAGGGTATGACGTGGTAGCCATTACTGAGACATGGCTGCAAGACAGTCAGGACTGGGAACTAAATATACCAGGTTGCATCTGTTTTTACTATGGAGAAGGACGATGTAGACATAGAAATAGGGCGGGGGGACTGTGATATGCTCGAACATATTAACATCGAGAGGGAGGAGGTATTGGCGGTTTTAGCTGGCCTAAAAATGGATAAATCCCCAGGCCCGGATGAAATGTATCCCAGGCTGCTGTGTGAGGCAAAGGAGGAGATTGCGGGGGCTCTAACACATATATTCAGGACCTCTCTGGCCACAGGGGATGTGCCAGAGGACTGGAGAACCGCTAATGTAGTACCATTATTCAAGAAGGGTAGTAGGGAAAAACCGGGGAACTACAGGCCAGTGAGCCTAACATCAGTGGTAGGAAAATTATTGGAAAAAATCCTGAGGGACAAAATTAGTCTCCACTTGGAGAGGCAAGGATTAATCAGGGATAGTCAACATGGCTTTGTCAAGGGAAGATCATGTCTGACTAATTTGATTGAATTTTTTGAGGGGGTGACTAGGTGTGTGGATGAGGGTAACGCAGTGGATGTGGTATACATGGATTTCAGTAAGGCCTTCGATAAAGTCCCGCACAGGAGACTGGTCAAGAAGGTAAGAGCCCATGGAATCCAGGGTGCCTTGGCACATTGGATACAAAACTGGCTTAGTGGCAGAGGGTGATGGTCGAAGGTTGTTTTTGTGACTGGAAGCCTGTGGCCAGTGGGGTACCACAGGGATCGGTGCTGGGTCCCTTGCTGTTTGTGGTCTACATTAATGACTTGGATATGAATGTAAAGGGTATGATCAGTAAGTTCGCGGATGATACAAAAATTGGTAGGGTGGTAAATAGCGAGGAGGGTAGCCTCAGTCTGCAGGACGATATAGATGGGTTGGTCAGATGGGCGGAACAGTGGCAAATGGAATTTAACCCGGAAAAGTGCGAGGTGATGCACTTTGGGGGGACTAACAAGGCAAAGGAATACACAATGAATGGAAAGACCCTAGGCAAGACGGAGGGTCAGAGGGATCTGGGTGTGCAAGTACACAGATCCCTGAAGGCGGCGGAACAGGTGGATAAGGTGGTAAAAAAGGCATATGGGATACTTGCCTTCATTAGCCGAGGCATTGAATATAAGAGCAAGGAGGTTATGATGGAGCTGTATAAAACACTGGTTAGGCCACAGCTGGAATACTGTGTGCAGTTCTGGTCGCCACACTACAGGAAGGATGTGATCGCGTTAGAGAGGGTGCAGAGGAGGTTCACCAGGATGTTACCAGGGCTGGAGCGCTTCAGCTATGAAGAGAGACTGGGCAGATTGGGTTTGTTTTCCTTGGAGCAGAGGAGGCTGAGGGGGGACATGATTGAGGTGTACAAAATTATGAGGGGCATAGATAGGATGGATGCTGAGGAGCTTTTTCCCTTAGTAGAGGGGTCAATAACTAGGGGGCATAGATTCAAGGTAAAGGGCGGGAGGTTTAGAGGGGATTTGAGAAAGAACTTTTTCACCCAGAGGGTGGTTGGAGTCTGGAACTCACTGCCTGAAAGGGTTGTGGAGGCAGAAACCCTCACAACATTCAAGAAGCATTTGGATGTGCACTTGAAATGCCATAGCATACAAGGCTACGGACCAAATGCTGGAATATGGGATTAGATTAGACCGGGCTTGATGGCCGGCGCGGACACGATGGGCCGAAGGGCCTCTATCCGTGCTGTATTACTCTATGACTCTATAAGGTCTACAGGACTGATGGGGAAAATGGCAGAGGGGGAGGAGTAGCCTTAGTGATTAAGGATGAAATCACTTCAATGATAAGAGAGGATATAACGAGAGGTAAGCAGGCAGTGGAGACTTTATGGGGAGAATTAAGAACTAGGGAAGGGTTTAAGACTGTAGTGGGAGTTGTGTATAGGCCCCCTGATAGCAGCTCTGAAGTGCTAGATTGTAGCACAGAGAGTAGGAATAAACGGGACTTTTTCGGGTTAGCAGGCTGTAACTAGCGGGGTACCGCAAGGATCATTGCTTGGGCCTCAAGATATTTACAATCTATATTAATGACTTCGATGAAGGAACTGAGTGTAACGTATCCAAGTTTGCTGATGACACAAAGATAGGTGGGGAAGGAAGTTGTGAGGAGGACGTAAAGAGGCTGCAGAGAGATATAGACAGGTTGACTGGGTGGGCAAGAACATGGCAAATGAAGTGTGAAATTATCCACTTTGGTAGGAAAAACAAAAAAGCAGAATATTTTTTGAATGGTGAGAGACTGGGAAATGTTTGCATTCAGAGGGACCTGGGTGTCCTTGTACATAAATCACAAAGTTAACATGAAGGTACAGCAAGCAATTGAGAAATCAAATGGTATGTTAGCTTTTGTGATAAAGGGATTAGAGTATAAGAGTAAAGAATTCTTACTACAATTATACAGGGCATTGGTGAGGCCACACTTGGAGTACTGTGTACAGTTCTGGTCTCCTTACCTAAGGAAAGACAAGCTTGCCTTAGAAGGAGTGCAATGAAGGTTCACTAGACTGGCTCCTGGGGTGAGGGGATTGCCCTATGAGGATAGATTGAGTAGACAAGGCCTATATTCCCTAGAGTTTAGAAGAATAAGAGGTGATCTAATTGAAACATATAAAATTCTTAAGGGGCTTGACAGGGTTAATGCTGAGAAAATATTTCCCCTGGCTGGGGAATCTAGAACACGGGGTCGCAGTCTCGGAATAAGGGGTCGGCCATTTAGGACTGAGATGAGGAGAAATTTCTTCACTGAAAGGGTTGTGAATCTTTGGAATTCTCTACTACAGAGAGCTGTGGATGCTCAGTCATTGAGTATATTCAAGACAGAGGGAACTAAGGGATATGGGGCTAGTGCGGGGAAGGTGGATTTGAGGTAGAAGATCAGCCATGATCTTGTTGAATGGCGGGGCAGGCTTGAGGGGTCAAAAGGTCGACTCCTGCACCTATTTCTTCTGTTCATCCTCCCTGCATCTACCCTGTCAAGCCCTATGTTCCTGTGTGTGAGACGGCGTCATTGTACCACTTGAGTCTAGGTGAGTAATTGTTCAGCTTGTTGATCGCAGGGTTCCTGGTCCTGTCCTGAAAAAGAAGTTCTCGGACACAGCAAAGGTTTTCATGAATCTCTTGGCTGTTCAGACGAGCACGGGATCCACGGCAGCGCTGCGATGGGTGAGTGTGATCTGTGAGTCCTTTAATTGTGATAGTTGTGTAGTGTCGCTGCATGGTGTTTGGTGCTGCCGTGCGGCGTAAAGAATGCTGAGTGTTCCTTTCTGACGTGGCCTGATTTCTTTATCCGACAGATTCTCTCCTGCCTCTCCACGTTGCTGCGCAGACAGGATTTGGCCGTGTGGAGCTTCCCCTCAACACTACAAGTTTACCATGGCCTCCTCAGTTTCACCGTACACGTCAAACCGAAGGTGAGTTGGCCGATCAGGATCTGAGGCGATAGTGTGATCCGGCTGGGGTGTTTATGGTGCATCTGGACTAGGAGTCAATGTTCCCAATAAGCTGCACGGCCACGCAGTGGTCTGGAGGTCCCGTGCAGGCCGCTCACCGGCTTTACAATGGTAATAACCGCATATGCGCAAAGCATTGAATGGGCATGCAGCCAAAATAAAGTTACAGTGAGCATTGCTAGGAGTCACACTGTAACTGGACTGCAGGCTAGAGGCAGAGAGCACTAGAGATGGACAGATGTCAGTGGGTCCACAGGATGGGGGTTAAGGTCATCGAGCTGGCATTGGGGAAAGCAGGAACACAATGGGGAACCTGCTGGTTGGTGTTGGCGATACTGGTGCCACATAGTCTGTGGGGGTGGAATGGAGCGGATACTATGTGTGGGGGCCCGCAGGGCGGTGTAATGTCTGGGGCATTGCTGACTGTTCTCTCCAACAACCCCCTCCCCCAGGTCCGTAAGGAAGCACAGCGCGGAATCTGCTCCGTACTCAAGGGAAGTGAATTCATGTTCGGAGACTCGGCTCCGCCCCATCACCCAGCCGCCCAATCAACAGCCAGATTCTGCATCAAGGAGATCGAGGATTCCGGAGGTATGTAAGGGGGGGGAGGGGTCTGTGGGGAGGGGGTTTCTGGGGGGGGAGGGGCGGGGTCTCTGGGGGGGAGGGGGTTTCTGGGGGGGGAGGGGCGGGGTCTCTGGGGGGCGGGGTCTCTGGGGGGGCGGGGTCTGGGGGCAGGGCCTCGGGGGGGCGGGGTCTCGGGGCGGGGTTTTGGGGGGCAGGGCCTGGGGGGGGTTCTGTGGGGAGGGATCTCTGCGGAGGGGAGGGGTCTCGGAGGGGGGGCGAGCTGGGTGGGTTATGGGATGCCCAGTAAGATTCCCATTTTGTCAATGGCTGTGTTTGTTCCCTGCAGGCAGTGATGAGGGTGCCACCACCCTGCACATGTTGTGTTTGCTGAAGGATGTCCTCCCGTGTTTCCCCATCAGTTGTGTGAAGTCGTGCTGCGAGACTCTACTCAGGGTCATGACCCTCAGTCATGTGGTAAGATGCAAAGTTAGACTCGCAAACCCAAAACTCAGGCTTGCCCTGATCGGGCAGCATGACGAACAATGATCACAGAACAGTACAGCACAGAAGGAGGCCATTCAGCCCATCGAGTCTGCGCTGGCTCTTTCGAAGACCAATCCAGTTAGTCCCACTTCCCCATATCCAATTTCCTTTTTAAGGCTATGATTGAATCTGTATCCAGCACCCTACCAGGCAGTGCATTCCAAATCCTAACCACTCGTTGTGTAAAAAAGTTTTTCTTCATGGCGCCTCGGATTCTTCTGCCAATCACCTTTAATCTGTGCCCTCTGGTTATCGACCCTTCAGCCATTGGAAACAGTTCCTCTTTATTTACTCTGTCTAAATCCTTCATGATTTTAAACACTTCTATCAAATCTCCTCTTCGCCTTCCCCGCTCTAAGGGGAAAATTCCCACCCCATGTAACTGTAATCCCTCATCCCTGAGACCATTCTAGTAAATCTCTTCTGTACCCTCTCAAGTTTTCGTTCTTCCTAAAGTGTGATGCCCAGAATTTAGACACCGTACTCCAGCTGGGGCCGAACTAGTGTTTTATATAGATTTAGCATAACTTCCAGGCTTTTGTACTCCATGCCTCTATTTACAAAGCCCAGGATCCAATATGCTTTATTAACTACTTTGTTAACCTGTTCTGCCACCTTCAAAGATTTGGGCACAATTCACTTTCCTCTTGCATCCCCTTTGAAATGATACCGTTCAGCAGGTATTGTCTCGCCTCGTCGTTCCTACCAAAATGGATCACCTCACAATATGATGGTATTTCTGTGTCCCGCTGCCCCTCGGAGCAAACGCCCCGTGTCACGCTCTCTCTGTTACAGATGGTCACTGCTTGCGCGATGCAGGCCTTTCACGGACTCTTCGTCGCCAAACCTAACTCAGCGATCCTGACGGCAGAGCTCAACGCGCAGATTATAACCGTGAGTGCAGCCCCCGCAGGGGTTGGGTGGGTAGCAGGGACCGTGCGGGCTGGTAAGAGTGACCCTGGGAGGGGTCGGGCGGGGCACGAGTGACCCTGGGAGGGGTCGGGCGGGGCACGAGTGACCCTGGGAGGGGTCGGGCGGGGCACGAGTGACCCTGGGAGGGGTCGGGCGGGGCACGAGTGACCCTGGGAGGGGTCGGGCGGGGCACGAGTGACCCTGGGAGGGGTCGGGCGGGGCACGAGTGACCCTGGGAGGGGTCGGGCGGGGCACGAGTGACCCTGGGAGGGGTCGGGCGGGGCACGAGTGACCCTGGGAGGGGTCTGGCGCGGCCCGAGTGACCCTGGGAGGGGTCGGGCGGGGCCCGAGTGACCCTGGGAGGGGTCGGCGGGGCCCGAGTGACCCTGGGAGGGGTCGGCGGGGCCCGAGTGACCCTGGGAGGGGTCGGCGGGGCACGAGTGACCCTGGGAGGGGTCGGCGGAGTATGAGTGAGCCTGCGTGGGTAGAGGGGGGTGTTTGGGAGTGATGCTGGAGCTTGTGACCATGAGTAGTATTTGGCTCAGTGCTGTGTTTCCCCCTCAGGCTCTGTACGATTACCTGCCGACTGTCAGTGACCTGCAGCCCATCCTGGCCTGGTTGACTGTCATGGAGAAAGCTCACGTTAACCTGTCCAGGTACCAAACCCGGCTCACAGAGTCAGAGCACCTGGGGAAGGGGGGAGAGGATAGCGTGTAGTGCTGGGGGCGGGTGCTTCTGTGGTGGGGGGGTCTTTGCGAGCAGGGAGTTTTTTGGGGTTGGGGGTAGGTTATTTTGTGGACTTTGGAGAGCGGGGTTAATGTGGGGTCTGTGGGAGCGGGGGTTTATTGTGGGGTCTCTGGGAGCGGGGGTTTATTGTGGGGTCTCTGGCAGCGGGGGTTTATTGTGGGGTCTCTGGGAGCGGGGGTTTATTGTGGGGTCTCTGGGAGCAGAGGTTTATTGTGGGGTCTCGGAGCGGGGGTTAATGTGGGAGCGGGGGTTTATTGTGGGGTCTCTGGGAGCGGGGGTTTATTGTGGGGTCTCTGGGAGCGGGGGTTTATTGTGGGGTCTCTGGGAGCGGCGGTTTATTGTGGGGTCTCTGGGAGCGGGGGTTTATTGTGGGGTCTCTGGGAGCGGGGGTTTATTGTGGGGTCTCTGGGAGCGGGGGTTTATTGTGGGGTCTCTGGGAGCGGGGGTTTATTGTGGGGTCTCGGAGCGGGGGTTAATGTGGGAGCGGGGGTTTATTGTGGGGTCTCTGGGAGCGGGGGTTAATGTGGGGTCTCTGGGAGCGGGGGTTTATTGTGGGGTCTCTGGGAGCGGGGGTTTATTGTGCGGTCTCTGGGAGCGGGGGTTTATTGTGGGGTCTCTGGGAGCGGGGGTTTATTGTGGGGTCTCTGGGAGCGGGGGTTTATTGTGGGGTCTCTGGGAGCGGGGGTTTATTGTGGGGTCTCGGAGCGGGGGTTTATTGTGGGGTCTCTGGGCGCGGGGGTTTATTGTGGGGTCTCTGGGAGCGGGGGTTTATTGTGGGGTCTCTGGGAGCGGGGGTTTATTGTGGGGTCTCTGGGAGCAGGGGTTTATTGTGGGGTCTCTGGGAGCGGGGGTTTATTGTGGGGTCTCTGGGAGCGGGGTTTATTGTGGGAGCGGGGGTTTTATCGCTGATATGTGCTCTTTGATCGAGCATGCCCTTTGACCCCCGAGCGTACCCACTCTGACCTCCTGTTGTTAGGTTGCAGGGTTTGCTGTGTTTGGCTCATCTCCCTCGTCTCTTCTCCACGGCTGTCAGTTGCCTCCTTTCTCCACACACACAGCTGATTGCTGCCGCAGCAGACACAATGAAGGTGGGTTGGAGTCTTCACCTTTGCTGTGGGGTTGTCCCAGACACTAAAATATTGATATGGGAATAATGTGACGCGTGGGGAAGGAGTCGGTACCTGGTGCAGTTTTTGAGAGATGTTTTTGAATCAGGTGCTGAGAAAGGGGAGCAGAGCGAGTGTGTGAGTGGGTTTAATGCACGCAACCCATCGTGGCCTGAATCGGTGGGTTGGTGTTTGCGGGGTGATGAATGGATCA
This sequence comes from Somniosus microcephalus, assembly GCF_052327205.1. Classification (NCBI taxonomy): domain Eukaryota; kingdom Metazoa; phylum Chordata; class Chondrichthyes; order Squaliformes; family Somniosidae; genus Somniosus; species Somniosus microcephalus. The sequence continues at coordinate 1,242,018 of NC_140994.1, read as the reverse complement.
GCTCCTGCCTGTGGGGTCCCCGACACCCCTGGTGTAGGGGCTCCCCAATCAGTGACCCGTTCACCCAGTGAGTGTCTGAGCCGCAAAGACCACATTCAGGAGCCGTCTGTGCTGAGACATTGTCCCATCAAACACTCCCAGGGCAGGTACAGCACGGGTTAGATACAGAGTAAAGCTCCCTCTACACTGCCCCATCAAACACTCCCAGGGCAGGTACAGCACGGGTTAGATACAGAGTAAAGCTCCCTCTACACTGTCCCATCAAACACTCCCAGGGCAGGTACAGCACGGGTTAGATACAGAGTAAAGCTCCCTCTACACTGACCCATCAAACACCCCCAGGGAGTGGTGGGGACAGAGATGCACTTCCTCACAGCTTGTAGAAAATATCAGGGCATAAGGGAGAATTTCTACCCAAAATTCACAAAAATATGCCCGGAATTCAGAAATTTGAATGACGACCAAAAACCTCCCATACCTACTAGGGGAAGAGAGAAATTGTGTAACCTTAGCGGCACACTATGTTACAGCTTGCCATAAACAGAGGGACAACCACTAAATATAAGAAAAGAGTATATACAAATTATATGAATGTATATTTATACACTCGGGGATATATCTGTTTATACACTGTATGGATAGATCTGTATTTTTGTGTACAACCATGAATGTTTTTCGATGCTTTGGCAACATAAGATGTACCTTGTCATGCCAATAAAGCGATTTGAATTGAATTGAATTACAGAGTAAAGCTCCCTCTACACTGTCCCATCAAACACTCCCAGGGCAGGTACAGCACGGGTTAGATACAGAGTAAAG
>NC_140994.1:1225676-1240699 GCF_052327205.1 Somniosus microcephalus | reverse complement strand
CCCGTAGAACTGATTTTTAAGCCCAAGTATGTGTAGTTAGTGGTTTGTTCAATTTTGGTTGTTCCTACTGTGAAATTTATTTTGGGTCCCTGATGTTTGGATCTTTGCTGGAACACAAGGACTTTGGTTTTTTGGGGATTTATTGTCAGGGCCCAAGTCTGGCAGTACGAATCCAGCAGGTCTCTGTCTCTCTCTCTGTCTCTCTCTCTCTCTCTCTCTCCAGCAGGAATGTCCGGTCCACACCCTGTCCCATTTTAAAAGACTCGCCTTTCATGACCTCAGCGTGTCCTGATGAAATCGCTTTGCAGCCAATGAAGTCCTCTTGAAGTGTGGTCTGTGTTGCAATGTGGATTTGAACTGGCAGGGCGGGGGTTGGGGCGGTTTCCTCACTTGACCTCTCGCCTCCAGACGCCCCACCGCCAACCCTCCCCGCATTGGCCGGCACGGGGACAGGGGGCGGGGGCCACTCGTCCAATTGGAGACCGCCGGGCACTTGCTCACCCGATTGGCTGAATCTTGAGTGGTCGACCTTTGTTTTGAGCAATTCATCCCACATTTCAATGCAATAAAAACATCTGAAGAAAGTGTTCTGCTTTCAAACATTTGGTCTGTGATTCCGAGTGTCTCCCATTTATACCCGCCTTTAGTGTAGTAAAACGTCCCAGGGCGTTTCACAAAAGCAATTATCAAACAAAATCTGACCCCGAGCCACATAAGGAGTTATTAGGACAGGTGACCAAAAGCTGGGTCAAAGAGGTCGGTTTTAAGCAGCGTCTTAAAGGAGGAGAGAGAGGCGGAGAGGTTTAGGGAGGGAATTCCAGAGCTCAGGGCCCCAGGCAGCTGAAGGCACGGCCGCCAATGGTGGAGCGATGGAAATTGGGGATGCTCAAGAGGGCAGAATTGGAGGAGCGCAGAGATCTCTGAGGGTTGTAGGGCTGGAGGAGGTTACAGAGATAGGGAGGGGGCGAGGGGCCATGGAGGGATTTGAACAGGAGGATGAGAATTGTAGGGCTGGAGGAGGTTACAGAGATAGGGAGGGGGCGAGGGCCATGGAGGGATTTGAACAGGAGGATGAGAATTGTAGGGCTGGAGGAGGTTACAGAGATAGGGAGGGGGCGAGGGGCCATGGAGGGATTTGAACAGGAGGATGAGAATTGTAGGGCTGGAGGAGGTTACAGAGACAGGGAGGGGGCGAGGGCCATGGAGGGATTTGAACAGGAGGATGAGAATTGTAGGGGCTGGAGAAGGTTCCAGAGATAGGGAGGGGGCGAGGGGCCATGGAGGGATTTGAACAGGAGGATGAGAATTGTAGGGGCTGGAGGAGGTTACAGAGATAGGGAGGGGGCGAGGGGCCATGGAGGGATTTGATCAGGAGAATGAGAATTGTAGGGCTGGAGGAGGTTACAGAGATAGGGAGGGGGCGAGGGCCATGGAGTGATTTGAACAGGAGGATGAGAATTGTAGGGCTGGAGGAGCTTACAGAGATAGGGAGGGGGCGATGGACATGGAGGGATTTGAACAGGAGGATGAGAATTGTAGGGGTTGGCGGAGGTTACAGAGATAGGGAGGGAGCGAGGGGCCATGGAGGGATTTGAACACGAGGATGAGAGTTGTAAGGGCTGGAGGAGGTTACAGAGATAGGGAGGGGGTGAGAGGCCATGGAGGGATTTGAACAGGAGGATGAGAATTGTAGGGCTGGAGGAGATTACAGAGATAGGGAGGGGGCGAGGGCCATGGAGGGATTTGAACAGGAGGATGAGAATTGTAGGGCTGGAGGAGGTTCCAGAGATAGGGAGGGGGCGAGGGCCATGGAGGGATTTGAACAGGAGGATGAGAACTGTAGGGGCTGGAGGAGGTTCCAGAGATAGGGAGGGGGCGAGGGCCATGGAGGATTTTGAACAGGAGGATGAGAATTATAGGGGCTGGAGGAGGTTCCAGAGATAGGGAGGGGGCGAGGGCCATGGAGGGATTTGAACAGGAGGATGAGAATTGTAGGGCTGGAGGAGGTTCCAGAGATAGGGAGGGGGCGAGGGCCATGGAGGGATTTGAACAGGAGGATGAGAATTGTAGGGGCTGGAGGAGGTTCCAGAGATAGGGAGGGGGCGAGGGCCATGGAGGGATTTGAACAGGAGGATGAGAATTGTAGGGGCTGGAGGAGGTTGCAGAGATAGGGAGGGGCGAGGGCCATGGAGGGATTTGAACACGAGGATGAGACTTGTAGGGGCTCGAGGAGGTTACAGAGATAGGGAGGGAGGCGAGGGGCCATGGAGGGATTTGAACAGGAGGATGAGAATTGTAGGGCTGGAGGAGGTTACAGAGATAGGGAGGGGGCGAGGGCCATGGAGTGATTTGAACAGGAGGATGAGAATTGTAGGGCTGGAGGAGGTTACAGAGATAGGGAGAGGGCGATGGCCATGGAGGGATTTGAACAGGAGGATGAGAATTGTAGGGGCTGGAGGAGGTTACAGAGATAGGGAGGGAGACGAGGGGCCATGGAGGGATTTGAACAGCAGGATGAGAATTGTAGGGCTGGAGGAGGTTACAGAAATAGGGAGGGGGCGAGGGGCCATGGAGGGATTTGAACAGGAGGATGAGAATTGTAGGGGTGGAGGAGGTTACAGAGATAGGGAGGGGGCGATGGCCATGGAGGGATTTGAACAGGAGGATGAGAATAGTAGGGCTGGAGGAGGTTACAGAGATAGGGAGGGGGCGAGGGGCCATGGAGGGATTTGAACAGGAGGATGAGAATTGTAGGGCTGGAGGAGGTTCCAGAGATAGGGAGGGGGCGAGGGGCCATGGAGGGATTTGAACAGGAGGATGAGAATTGTAGGGCTGGAGGAGGTTACAGAGATAGGGAGGGGGCGAGGGCCATGGAGTGATTTGAACAGGAGGATGAGAATTGTAGGGCTGGAGGAGGTGACAGAGATAGGGAGGGGGTGAGGGCCATGGAGGGATTTGAACAGGAAGATGAGAATTGTAGGGCTGGAGGAGGTTACAGAGATAGGGAGGGGGCGAGGGGCCATGGAGGGATTTGAACAGGAGGATGAGAATTGTAGTGGCTGGAGGAGGTTACAGAGATAGGGAGGGGGCGAGGGGCCATGGAGGGATTTGAACAGGAGGATGAGAATTGTAGTGGCTGGAGGAGGTTACAGAGATAGGGAGGGGGCGAGGGGCCATGGAGGGATTTGAACAGGAGGATGAGAATTGTAGGGGCTGGAGGAGGTTACAGAGATAGGGAGGGGGCGAGGGGCCATGGAGGGATTTGAACAGGAGGATGAGAATTGTAGGGCTGGAGGAGGTTACAGAGATAGGGAGGGGGCGAGGGGCCATGGCGGGATTTGAACAGGAGGATGAGAATTGTAGGGCTGGAGGAGGTTACAGAGATAGGGAGGGGGGCGAGGGACATGGAGGGATTTGAACAGGAGCATGAGAATTGTAGGGCTGGAGGAGGTTACAGAGATAGGGAGGGGGCGAGCACAGGGGGTGATGGGCGAACGGGACTCGGTGCGAGTTAGGACACGGGGGTCAGCGGGAGTTTGGGATGAGAAAGGCATGGATGATTGTTCCAACAGCAGACGAGCTCAGGCGGGGCGGAGTAGATGACGTTATTGAGGGTGGAAGTAGGACGTCTTAGTGATGGAGCGGATATGGGGGCGGAAGCTCAGCTCCGGGTCAAGTAGGACGGCAAGTTTGCGAGCGGTCTGGTTCGGCCACAGACAGATGCAAGGGAGAGGGATGGAGTCGATGGCTTGGGGAACAGAGTTTGTGGCGGGGACTGTAGACAATGGCTTCGGTCCTCCCGATATTTAATCCTTGGGGTGCGGGGGCGGAGGGGAACACCAGTTGACATCAAGGCGAGGCCAGTCAGGAGGGAGGCGTCTCACTCACTTTGGTGCTAAGCTGGCGGGTCAGCCGGTTGCTGGGGCGACGACCTCACAAAGGCCAGCTGACACCCCCATGATCTCACCCTGGCCTGAAAGCTGGCCTCCAAAGCTGGGGGCCCTGACTAACACCCCACCCCTGACGTTCTGAACCGGACTACGAGAGCACGGGGACCCCTGGATATAGTTTGAGAGTCACTTGGTACGTAGAGGTCGATGATTGGTGTCGGCTGTGCCTCGACGGTAGACTAGATTGTAGGCTCGAGTCCTAGAGTATATACATCTACCTCCGACAGTGCAGCACTCCCTCAGTACTGGCACCGGGGAGTGTGGGCCTGGATTATGGGGCTCGAGTCCAAGAGTATATACATCTACCTCCGACAGTGCAGCTCTCCCTCAGTACTGGCACCGGGGAGTGTGGGCCTGGATTATGGGGCTCGAGTCCTAGAGTATATACATCTACCTCCGACAGTGCAGCGCTCCCTCAGTACTGGCACCGGGGAGTGTGGGCCTGGATTATGGGGCTCGAGTCCTAGAGTATATACATCTACCTCCGACAGTGCAGCTCTCCCTCAGTACTGGCACCGGGGAGTGTGGGCCTGGATTATGGGGCTCGAGTCCTAGAGTATATACATCTACCTCCGACAGTGCAGCGCTCCCTCAGTACTGGCACCGGGGAGTGTGGGCCTGGATTATGGGGCTCGAGTCCTCGAGTATATACATCTACCTTCGACAGTGCAGCGCTCCCTCAGCACTGGCACCGGGGAGTGTGGGCCTGGATTATGGGGCTCGAGTCCTCGAGTATACACATCTACCTCCGACAGTGCAGCGCTCCCTCAGCACTGGCACCGGGGAGTGTGGGCCTGGATTATGGAGCTCAAGTCCCAGAGTATGTACATTTACCTCCGACATTGCAGCGCTCCCTCAATACTGGCACCGGGGAGTGTGGGCCTGGATTATGGGGCTCGAGTCCTAGAGTATAGACATCTACCTCCGACAGTGCAGCGCTCCCTCAGTACTGGCACCGGGGAGTGTGGGCCTGGATTATGGGGCTCGAGTCCTAGAGTATATACATCTACCTCCGACAGTGCAGCGCTCCCTCAGTACTGGCACCGAGGAGTGTGGGCCTGGATTATGGAGCTCGAGTCCTAGAGTATATACATCTACCTCCGACAGTGCAGCGCTCCCTCAGCACTGGCACCGGGGAGTGTGGGCCTGGATTATGGGGCTCAAGTCCTAGAGTATATACATCTACCTCCGATAGTGCAGCGCTCCCTCAATACTGGCACCAGGGAGTGTGGATCTGGATTATGGAGCTCGAGTTCTAGAGTATATACATCTACCTCCGACAGTGCAGCGCACCCTCAGCACTGGCACCGGGGAGTGTGGGCCTGGATTATGGGGCTCGAGTCCTAGAGTATATACATCTACCTCCAACAGTGCAGCGCTCCCTCAGTACTGGCACTGGGGAGTGTGGGCCTGGATTATGGGGCTCGAGTCCTAGGGTATATACATCTACCTCCGACAGTGCAGCGCTCCCTCAGTACTGGCACCGGGGAGTGTGGGCCTGGATTATGGGGCTCGAGTCCGAGGGTATATACATCTACCTCCGACAGTGCAGCGCTCCCTCAGTACTGGCACCGAGGAGTGTGGGCCTGGATTATGGAGCTCGAGTCCTAGAGTATATACATCTACCTCCGACAGTGCAGCGCTCCCTCAGCACTGGCACCGGGGAGTGTGGGACTGGATTATGGGGCTCAAGTCCGAGAGTATATACATCTACCTCCGACAGTGCAGCGCTCCCTCAGTACTGGCACCGGGGAGTGTGGGCCTGGATTATGGTGCTCAAGTCCTAGAGTATATACATCTACCTCCGACAGTGCAGCGCTCACTCAGTACTGGCACCGGGGAGTGTGGGCCTGGATTATGGGGCTCGAGTCCGAGAGTATATACATCTACCTCCGACAGTGCAGCGCTCCCTCAATACTGGCACCGGGGAGTGTGGGCCTGGATTATGGGGCTCAAGTCCTAGGGTATATACATCTACCTCCGACAGTGCAGCGCTCCCTCAGTACTGGCACCGGGGAGTGTGGGCCTGGATTATGGAGCTCGAGTCCAAGAGTATATACATCTACCTCCGACAGTGCAGCGCTCCCTCAGTACTGGCACCGGGGAGTGTGGGCCTGGATTATGGGGCTCGAGTCCTAGAGTATATACATCTACCTCCGACAGTGCAGCGCTCCCTCAGTACTGGCACCGGGGAGTGTGGGCCTGGATTATGGGGCTCGAGTCCTAGAGTATATACATCTACCTCCGACAGTGCAGCGCTCCCTCAGTACTGGCACCGGGGAGTGTGGGCCTGGATTATGGGGCTCGAGTCCTAGAGTATATACATCTACCTCCGACAGTGCAGCGCTCCCTCAGAACTGGCACCGGGGAGTGTGGGCCTGGATTATGGAGCTCGAGTCCTAGAGTATATACATCTACCTCCGACAGTGCAGCGCTCCCTCAGTACTGGCACCGGGGAGTGTGGGCCTGGATTATGGGGCTCGAGTCCTAGAGTATATACATCTACCTCCGACAGTGCAGCGCTCCCTCAATACTGGCACCGGGGAGTGTGGACCTGGATTATGGAGCTTGAGTCCTAGAGTATATACATCTACCTCCGACAGTGCAGCGCACCCTCAGCACTGGCACCGGGGAGTGTGGGCCTGGATTATGGGGCTCGAGTCCTAGAGTATATACATCTACCTCCGACAGTGCAGCGCTCCCTCAGCACTGGCACCGGGGAGTGTGGGCCTGGATTATGGGGCTCAAGTCCTAGAGTATATACATCTACCTCCGACAGTGCAGCGCTCCCTCAGCACTGGCACCGGGGAGTGTGGGCCTGGATTATGGGGCTCCAGTCCTAGAGTATATACATCTACCTCCGACAGTGCAGCGCTCCCTCAGCACTGGCACCGGGGAGTGTGGGCCTGGATTATGGGGCTCGAGTCCTAGAATATATACATCTACCTCCGACAGTGCAGCGCTCCCTCAGCACTGGCACCGGGGAGTGTGGGCCTGGATTATGGGGCTCCAGTCCTAGAGTATATACATCTACCTCGGACAGTGCAGCGCTCCCTCAGTACTGGCACCGGGGAGTGAAGGCCTGGATTATGGGGCTCGTGTCCAAGAGTATATACATCTACCTCCGACAGTGCAGCGCTCCCTCTGTACTGGCACCGGGGAGTTTGGGCCTGGATTATGGAGCTCAAGTCCCAGAGTATGTACATTTACCTCCGACATTGCAGCGCTCCCTCAATACTGGCACCGGGGAGTGTGGGCCTGGATTATGGAGCTCGAGTCCTAGAGTATATACATCTACCTCCGACAGTGCAGCACTCCCTCAGTACTGGCACCAGGGAGTGTGGGCCTGGATTATGTAGCTGAAGTCCTAGAGTATATACATCTACCTCCGACAGTGCAGCGCTCCCTCAGTACTGGCACCGGGGAGTGTGGGCCTGGATTATGTAGCTCAAGTCCTAGAGTATATACATCTACCTCCGACAGTGCAGCGCTCCCTCAATACTGGCACCAGGGAGTGTGGGCCTGGATTATGTAGCTCGAGTCCTGGAGTATATACATCTACCTCCAACAGTGCAGTGCTCTCTCAGTACTGGCACCGGGGAGTGTGGGCCTGGATTATGGAGCTCGAGTCCTAGAGTATATACATCTACCTCCAACAGTGCAGCGCTCTCTCAGTACTGGCACCGGGGAGTGTGGGCCTGGATTATGTAGCTCAAGTCCTAGAGTATATACATCTACCTCCGACAGTGCAGCGCTCCCTCAATACTGGCACCGGGGAGTTTGGGCCTGGATTATGGAGCTCGAGTCCTAGAGTATATACATCTACCTCCGACAGTGCAGCACTCCCTCAGTACTGGCACCGGGGAGTTTGGGCCTGGATTATGGAGCTCGAGTCCTAGAGTATATACATCTACCTCCAACAGTGCAGCGCTCTCTCAGTACTGGCACCGGGGAGTGTGAGCCTGGATTATGGGGCTCGAGTCCCAGAGTATATACATCTACCTCCGACAGTGCAGCGCTCCCTCAGTACTGGCACCAGGGAGTGTGGGCCTGGATTATGGGGCTCGAGTCCTAGAGTATATACATCTACCTCCGACAGTGCAGCACTCCCTCAGTACTGGCACCGGGGAGTGTGGGCACCCAGTTAACTGACGTCACCCACACATCAGGAGAGATGTCGGACTTACGGTGAATGTATTTCTTTGAATGTAGATTGACAGACGGAAATGTTTTGAAGCATAGAGATTGAGGAGAGAGAGGGAGAGGAAAGGAGACCAGAGGCAGAGGGCCTGGTTCCTTCTCAAGCAGGGGCAGGCTCACCAATCATCAAGGAGACACCCAGCCTGAAAAGGTAGGAGATAAGGAATCGTACGTGTTTAAGCTGACTAAAGGATTCGATAGAGAGAAATGATTTCCTCTGGTGGGGGGAGTCCAGAACAAGGGGAGCAGAACCTTAAAATTAGAGCCAGGCCGTTCAGGGGTGATGTCAGGAAGCACTTCTTCCCCCAAAGAGCTGTGGAGGCCACAGAATCATAGAATGGTTACAGAACAGAAGGAGGCCATTCGGCCCGTCGAGCCCGTGCCAGCTCTCACTTCAGCTAGTCCCATTCCTACCGCCCTTTCCCCGTAGCCCTGCGAGTTTCTTTCCTTCAGGTACTTATCCAATTCCCTTCATCCCTGGTACCATTCTGGTCAATCTCCCTCTTAACCTTCTCTGCTCTAAGGAGAACAATCCCAGCTTCTCCAGTCTCTCCACATCACTGAAGTCCCTCATCCCTGGTACCATTCTGGTCAATCTCCCTCTTAACCTTCTCTGCTCTAAGGAGAACAATCCCAGCTTCTCCAGTCTCTCCACATCACTGAAGTCCCTCATCCCTGGCACCATTCTGGTCAATCTCCCTCTTAACCTTCTCTGCTCTAAGGAGAACAACCCCAGCTTCTCCAGTCTCTCCACATCACTGAAGTCCCTCATCCCTGGTACCATTCTGGTCAATCTCCCTCTTAACCTTCTCTGCTCTAAGGAGAACAATCCCAGCTTCTCCAGTCTCTCCACATCACTGAAGTCCCTCATCCCTGGTCCCATTCTGGTCAATCTCCCCTTAACCTTCTCTGCTCTAAGGAGAACAACCCCAGCTTCTCCAGTCTCTCCACATCACTGACGTCCCTCATCCCTGGCACCATTCTGGTCAATCTCCCCTTAACCTTCTCTGCTCTAAGGAGAACAACCCCAGCTTCTCCAGTCTCTCCACATCACTGAAGTCCCTCATCCCTGTACATTCTGGTCAATCTCCCCTTAACCTTCTCTGCTCTAAGGAGAACAACCCCAGCTTCTCCAGTCTCTCCACAGCACTGAAGTCCCTCATCCCTGGTACCATTCTGGTCAATCTCCTCTGCACACTCTCTGAGGCCTTCACATCCTTCCTAAAGTGCGGTGCCCAGAATTGGACACAATGCTCCAGTTGAGGCCGAACCAGTGTTTTATACAGGTTCATCATGAGGGTCAAAATTGTAGGGCTGGAGGAGGTTACAGAGATAGGGACGGGGCAAGGTCCATGCAGGGATTTGAACAGGAGGAAGAGAATTGTAGGGGCTCGAGGAGGTTACAGAGATAGGGAGGGGGCGAGGACCATGGAGGGATTTGAACACAAGGATGAGAATTGTAGGGGCTGGAAGAGGTTACACAGATAGGGAGGGGCGAGGGCCATGGAGGGATTTGAACAGGAGGAAGAGAATTGTAGGGGCTGGAGGAGGTTACAGAGATAGGGAGGGGGTGAGGGCCATGGAGGGATTTGAACAGGAGGATGAGAATTGTAGGGGCTGGAGGTGATTAGAAAGATAGGGAGGGGGCGAGGGCCATGGAGGGATTTGAACACGAGGATGAGAATTGTAGAGGCTGGAGGAGGTTATAGAGAGATAGGGAGTGGGCGAGGGCCATGGAGGGATTTGAACAGCAGGATGAGAATTGTAGGGGCTGGAAGAGGTTACAGAGATAGGGAGGGGGCGAGGGGCCATGGAGGGATTTGAACAGGAAGATGAGAATGGTAGGGGCTGGAGGAGGTTACACAGATAGGGACTGGGCGAGGGCCATTGAAGGATTTGAACAGGAGGATGAGAATTGTAAGGCTGGAAGAGATTACAGAGATAGGGAGGGGGCGAGGGGCCATGGAGGGATTTGAACAGGAAGATGAGAATGGTAGGGGCTGGAGGAGGTTACACAGATAGGGACTGGGCGAGGGCCATTGAAGGATTTGAACAGGAGGATGAGAATTGTAGGGCTGGAGGAGGTTACAGAGATAGAGAGGGGACGAGGGCCGTGGATTGATTTGAACAGGAGGCTGAGAATTGTAGGGCTGGAGGAGGTTACAGAGATAGGGAGAGGGCGAGGGCCATGGAGGGCTTTGAACAGGAGGATGAGAATTGTAGGGCTGGAGGAGGTTACAGAGATAGGGAGGGGGCGAGGGCCATGGAGGGATTTGAACAGGAGGAAGAGACTTGTAGGGGCTGGAAGAGGTTACAGAGATAGGGAGTGGGCGAGGACCATTGAGGGATCTGAACACGAGGATGAAAAGTGGTTATTGGTATTGTTCGTGAAGATCCTATATTGATGACCGCTGGTTTTGGACTTCCCACCCTCCCATACAAGTGGAAACACCTTCTCCTGCCGTACTGAGGGAGCGCTGCACTGGCAGAGGTGCCGTCTTTCGGATGTGACCTTAAACCGGGGCCCCGTCTGCTCCGTCAGTTGTATGTGAAAGATCCCACGGCCGCTATTTCAAAGAAGAGCGGGGGGGGGCAGTTCTCCTCGATATCCCGGGGCCAATATTTATCCCTTAATCACCATCACTAAAAACAGATGATCTGGTTATTATCACATTGCTGTTTGTGGGAGCTTGCTGTGTGCAACTTGGCTGCCACGTTACCTATATTACAACGGTGACCACACTTTGAAAAAGTACTTGATTGGCTGTAAAGCACTTTGGGACGTCCGGTGGTCGGGAAAGGCGCTATACAAATGCAAGTCTGTCTTTTCTTCTTTCTCTACATCTGTCTAACCTGGTGACCCTAAAGTCCTCCATTCGGTCAACCCATTCGTCTTCTCTCCTTAAAAACTGACTGTAAAAGCTTTTATAGATATGTGAAGAGAAAAAGATTGGTGAAGTCAAGCGTAGGTCCCTTGCAGTCAGAATCAGGGGAATTTATAATGGGGAACAAAGACATGGCAGACCAATTAAATACATACTTTGGTTCTGTCTTCACAAAGGAGGACACAAATAACCTCCCAGAGATGTCGGGGAACATAGGGTCTGATGAAAGGGAGGAACTGAACGAAATCAATATTTGTAGGGAAATGGTGTTAGGGAAATTGACAGGATTGAAGGCCGATAAATCCCCAGGGCCTGATAATCTACATCCAAGGGTACTTAAGGAAGTGGCCCTAGAAATAGTAGATGCATTGCTGATCATCTTCCAAAATTCTATAGACTCTGGAACAGTTCCCATGGATTGGAGGGTAGCTAATGTTACCCCACTATTCAAAAAAGGTGGTAGAGAGAAAACGGGGAATTACAGACCGGTAAGCCTGACATCGGTAGTGGGGAAAATGCTAGAGTCCATCATAAAAGATGTAATAGCAGAGCACTTGGAAAACAGTGACAGGATCGGACAAAGTCAACATGGATTTACAAAAGGTAAATCGTGCTTGACTAATCCACTGGAATTTTTTGAGGATGTAACTGGTAGAATAGATAAGGGAGAACCAGTGGATGTGGTGTATTTGGATTTTCCGAAGGCTTTCGATAAGGTCCCGCATAAGAGATTAGCGTGTAAAGTTTAGGCACATGGGATTGGGGGCAAGGTATTGACTTGGATAGAGAACTGGTTGGCAGACAGAATGCAAAGATTTGGAATAAACGAGTTTTTTCCGAGTGGCAGGCAGTGACTAGTGGGGTACCGCAGGAATCGGTCCTAGGACCCCGGCTATTCACTATATAGATAAATGATCTAGACGAGGGAACTAGATATAATATCTCCAAGTTTTCAGACGACACAAAGCTGGGTGGGTGTGTGTGCTGTGAGGAGGATGCCGAGAAACTCCAATATGATTTGGACAGGTTGGGTGATTGGGCAGATGCATGGCAGATGCAGTATAACGTGGATAAATGTGAGGTTATCCACTTTGGTGTCAAAAACAGGAAGCAGATTATTATTTGAATGGCAATAGATTGGGAAAAGGGGAAGTGCAACGAGACCTGGGTGTCCTTGTGCACCAGTCGCTGAAGGTAAGCATGCAGGTGCAGCAGGCGGTTAAGAAGGCAAATGGTATGTTGGCCTTCGTAGCGAGAGGGTTCGAGTACAGGAGCAAGGATGTCTTGCTGCAGTTGTACAGGGCCTTGGTGAGACCACACCTTGAGTATTGTGTGCAGTTTTGGTCGCCTTATCTGAGGAAGGATGTTCTTGCCATGGAAGGAGTTCAGCGAAGATTCACCAGGCTGATACCTGGGATGGCATGAATGACATATGAGGAGAGATTGGGTCGATTGGGCTTGTACTCGCTGGAGTTTAGAAGAATGAGAGGGGATTTCATTGAAACTTATAAAATTCTAACAGGACTAGACAGACTAGATGCAGGAAGGATGTTCCCGATGGCGGTGGTGTCCAGAACCAGGGGTCACAGTCTAAGGATAAGGGGTAAGCCATTTAGGACTGAGATGAGGAGGAATTTCTTCACCCAGAGAGTGGTGAACCTGTGGAATTCTCTACCACAGAAGGCAGTGGAGGCCAAATCATTAAATATATTCAAGAAGGAGTTAGATATATTTCTTAAAGGCTAAAGGGATCAAGGGATATGGGGAGAAAGCAGGGACAGGGTACTGAATTTGGATGATCAGCCATAATCGCATTGAATAGCGGAGCGGGCTTGAGGGGCCGAATGGCTGACTCCTGCTCCTATCTTCTATGTTTCTATGTTTCGATGTTTATCTCAATCAATGGCGCCAACCGCCACCAGTTGACATCTCGACCGACGGCGCCAACCGCCGCCAATTGACATCTTGGCCGACGGCGATAACTGCCGCCAGTTGACATCTTGACCGACGGCGCCAAGGAACGGTCAAGGGGCGGTTATTTTGTTTTCCCCCTTCGAGGAGGGCCAAGCGGCCTTGGCGGGGTTGGGGGGTTGTGTTTCTCGTCGGGATTCCTCCTCGCCGGGCGTGGCCGGATGAGGCGCTTCCTCCCGGGTCGGCACACGCGGCGCCGAAAGATGAAGGGTCAAGGGCCGGGGGGAAAATGGCGGCTTGGCTTGGCCGCCGCGGTTTCCGTGGAAACCGGCCAACAGCGACGCCACCAAAATACAAGCGCCGCCCGCCAATTCACTCCCAGCGAGATGCTCACCCCGAAAATGGGCGCGAAGTCGAAAAATAATCAGCATTTTATAAAATGAAAGAATTTGGGAAGTGGATTCAAATTTCAACCGTCTTCTGGGCAACAACCACCAACGGACCAAAAGCCCGGCCTCGCGTAGGATTGATGGACGGCGGCCGGCGGCCAATGGGAGGGTCGGGCCATTGTGGGGCGGCGGCCAATCAGGGCGCGCCCGGCCCCCTGGGCGGGACTTCCGGCCGGGCCGGCTATATAAAGGCGAGCGGGCGGCCCGGCACTTCCTGTGGTGCTCAGGCGGCCGCCGGGGTCGGAGCTCCTGAGCTCCTGTTGATTCCCCTGGTGCTGGTGTCCTGGCTCCCATTCCTGGCTTGGTTGACTATTTGTTTGTTTGCAAAAAGACCTGCTTGGCATCCATGGAGGAATAGGTAATGCTTCTTTTTGCAAAAGAAAAACCCAAAGCTGCCAGTTATTGCATTTTCATGATTTTTGGTGGAAAAAAAAGGATTTATGTTGGTGATCTGACCAGGAAACCCAGGCTTAAAGGGGCCGCCACTACCTTGGCCTGTGGCACTTAAAGGGACAGGCACTGTTGGTGCTGGGTGTTTAAAGGGACAGGCACTGTTGGTGCTGGGTGTTTAAAGGGACAGGCACTGTTGGTGCTGGGTGTTTAAAGGGACAGGCACTGTTGGCGTGGGGCGTTTAAAGGGACCGCCACTGTTGGCGAGGGGCATTTAAAGGGACAGGCACTGTCTTCGAGAGGCGTTTAAAGGGACAGGCACTGTCTTCGAGAGGCGTTTAAAGGGACCGCCACTGTTGGCGAGGGGCATTTAAAGGGACAGGCACTGTCTTCGAGAGGCGTTTAAAGGGACAGGCACTGTTGGTGTGTGGTGTTTAAAGGGACAGGCACTTTTGGTGTGTGGTGTTTCAAGGGACAGGCACTTTTGGCGTGGGGCGTTTAAAGGGATAGGCACTGTCGTCGAGGGGTGTTTATAGGGACCGCCACTGTTGGTGAGGGGCGTTTAAAGGGACAGGCACTGTTGCCGCGGGGCGTTTAAAGGGACCGCCATTTTGGCGAGCTGGAGGAAGGGGTGCGCGGTGGCAGACCCGATGGGCTTAAAGCCGCGATGATCTAACGGGGATATACGTGCGAGAACTTGAGGCGTGACGCTCAACGGAAGAGTCTTTCGTAATGGGAGCCGATTTCTCCTGCTTATCTCGGTCGTAAGTTAACTTAATTGTAAGTGGGGTGACGGTCGCAGCCACAGTTCAAAGGTTGCGCCTTCTCCGTGAGATAGAAGAGGGAGCGCGATTGAAGTGCGGGGGAGGGTTAAGTCCCAGAGTATACGTGTAACCTACTTATATGGTGTGGAGATGCCGGAGTTGGACTGGGGCGAACAAATGTAAGAAGTCACACAACACCAGGTTATAGTCCAACAGCTTTATTTGAAATCACAAACTTCACCTGATGAAGGAGCAGCGCTCCGAAAGCTTGTGATTTCAAATAAAGCTGTTGGACTATAACCTGGTGTTGTGTGACTTATTAACCTTTGCCCCCTTTAAGCAGATGTAAGAAGGCCTGGCGTTCATTTCTAGAGCGATAGCATTGAAAAGCAGTGAAGTTAGAGGCCAATTCATTAAATATATTCAAGAAGGAGTTGGATATATTTCTTAAGGCTAAAGGGGTCAAGGGGTATG
>NC_140994.1:1202283-1225176 GCF_052327205.1 Somniosus microcephalus | reverse complement strand
TCTTTCCCCCCCCTCCCCCTCTTTCCCCCCCCTCCCCCTCTTTCCCCCCCCTCCCCCTCTTTCCCCCCCCTCCCCCTCTTTCCCCCCCCTCCCCCTCTTTCCCCCCCCTCCCCCTCTTTCCCCCCCCTCCCCCTCTTTCCCCCCCCCTCCCCCTCTTTCCCCCCCTCCCCCTCTTTCCCCCCCTCCCCCTCTTTCCCCCCCCTCCCCCTCTTTCCCCCCCCTCCCCCTCTTTCCCCCCCCTCCCCCTCTTTCCCCCCCCTCCCCCTCTTTCCCCCCCTCCCCCTCTTTCCCCCCCTCCCCCTCTTTCCCCCCCCTCCCCCTCTTTCCCCCCCCTCCCCCTCTTTCCCCCCCTCCCCCCTCTTTCCCCCCCTCCCCCTCTTTCCCCCCCTCCCCCTCTTTCCCCCCCCTCCCCCCTCTTTCCCCCCCCTCCCCCTCTTTCCCCCCCCTCCCCCTCTTTCCCCCCCTCCCCCTCTTTCCCCCCCTCCCCCTCTTTCCCCCCCTCCCCCTCTTTCCCCCCCCTCCCCCTCTTTCCCCCCCTCCCCCTCTTTCCCCCCCCTCCCCCTCTTTCCCCCCCTCCCCCTCTTTCCCCCCCTCCCCCTCTTTCCCCCCCCTCCCCCTCTTTCCCCCCCTCCCCCTCTTTCCCCCCCTCCCCCTCTTTCCCCCCCTCCCCCTCTTTCCCCCCCTCCCCCTCTTTCCCCCCTCCCCCTCTTTCCCCCCCTCCCCCTCTTTCCCCCCCTCCCCCTCTTTCCCCCCCTCCCCCTCTTTCCCCCCCTCCCCCTCTTTCCCCCCCTCCCCCTCTTTCCCCCCCCCTCCCCCTCTTTCCCCCCCTCCCCCTCTTTCCCCCCCCTCCCCCTCTTTCCCCCCCTCCCCCTCTTTCCCCCCCTCCCCCTCTTTCCCCCCCTCCCCCTCTTTCCCCCCTCCCCCTCTTTCCCCCCCTCCCCCTCTTTCCCCCCCTCCCCCTCTTTCCCCCCCTCCCCCTCTTCCCCCCTCCCCCTCTTTCCCCCCTCCCCTCTTTCCCCCCTCCCCCTCTTTCCCCCCCTCCCCCTCTTTCCCCCCTCCCCCTCTTTCCCCCCCTCCCCCTCTTTCCCCCCCTCCCCCTCTTTCCCCCCCTCCCCCTCTTTCCCCCCCCTCCCCCTCTTTCCCCCCCCTCCCCCTCTTTCCCCCCCTCCCCCTCTTTCCCCCCCTCCCCCTCTTTCCCCCCCTCCCCCTCTTTCCCCCCCTCCCCCTCTTTCCCCCCCTCCCCCCTTTCCCCCCCCTCCCCCCTTTCCCCTCCCCCCTTTCCCCTCCCCCCTTTCCCCTCCCCCCTTTCCCCCCCCTCCCCCCCCTCTTTCCCCCCCTCCCCCCCTCTTCCCCCCCTCCCCCTCTTTCCCCCCCCTCCCCCTCTTTCCCCCCCCTCCCCCCTCTTTCCCCCCCCTCCCCCTCTTTCCCCCCCCTCCCCCTCTTTCCCCCCCCTCCCCCTCTTTCCCCCCCCCCTCCCCCTCTTTCCCCCCCCTCCCCCTCTTTCCCCCCCCTCCCCCCTTTCCCCCCCCCCTCTTCCCCCCCTCCCCCTCTTTCCCCCCTCCCCCCTTTCCCCCCCTCTTTCCCCCCCCCTCCCCCTCTTTCCCCCCCCCTCTTCCCCCCCTCCCCCTCTTTCCCCCCCCTCCCCCTCTTTCCCCCCCCTCCCCCTCTTTCCCCCCCCTCCCCCTCTTTCCCCCCCTCCCCCTCTTTCCCCCCCTCCCCCTCTTTCCCCCCCCTCCCCCTCTTTCCCCCCCTCCCCCTCTTTCCCCCCCCTCCCCCTCTTTCCCCCCCCTCCCCCTCTTTCCCCCCCCTCCCCCTCTTTCCCCCCCCTCCCCCTCTTTCCCCCCCCCCTCCCCCTCTTTCCCCCCCTCCCCCTCTTTTCCCCCCCCTCCCCCTCTTTTCCCCCCCCTCCCCCTCTTTTCCCCCCCCTCCCCCTCTTTTCCCCCCCCTCCCCCTCTTTTCCCCCCCCTCCCCCTCTTTTCCCCCCCCTCCCCCTCTTTTCCCCCCCCTCCCCCTCTTTTCCCCCCCCTCCCCCTCTTTTCCCCCCCCTCCCCCTCTTTTCCCCCCCCTCCCCCTCTTTTCCCCCCCCTCCCCCTCTTTTCCCCCCCTCCCCCTCTTTTCCCCCCCCTCCCCCTCTTTTCCCCCCCCTCCCCCTCTTTTCCCCCCCCTCCCCCTCTTTTCCCCCCCCTCCCCCTCTTTTCCCCCCCCTCCCCCTCTTTTCCCCCCCTCCCCCTCTTTTCCCCCCCCTCCCCCTCTTTTCCCCCCCCTCCCCCTCTTTTCCCCCCCCTCCCCCTCTTTTCCCCCCCCTCCCCCTCTTTTCCCCCCCCTCCCCCTCTTTTCCCCCCCCTCCCCCTCTTTTCCCCCCCCTCCCCCTCTTTTCCCCCCCCCTCCCCCTCTTTTCCCCCCCCTCCCCCTCTTTTCCCCCCCCTCCCCCTCTTTTCCCCCCCCTCCCCCTCTTTTCCCCCCCCTCCCCCTCTTTTCCCCCCCCTCCCCCTCTTTTCCCCCCCCCTCCCCCTCTTTTCCCCCCCCTCCCCCTCTTTTCCCCCCCCCTCCCCCTCTTTTCCCCCCCCTCCCCCTCTTTTCCCCCCCCCTCCCCCTCTTTTCCCCCCCCTCCCCCTCTTTTCCCCCCCCCTCCCCCTCTTTTCCCCCCCCTCCCCCTCTTTTCCCCCCCCTCCCCCTCTTTTCCCCCCCCTCCCCCTCTTTTCCCCCCCCTCCCCCTCTTTTCCCCCCCCTCCCCCTCTTTTCCCCCCCCCTCCCCCTCTTTTCCCCCCCCTCCCCCTCTTTTCCCCCCCCCTCCCCCTCTTTTCCCCCCCCCTCCCCCTCTTTTCCCCTCTTTCCCCTCTTTCCCCCCCCTCCCCCTCTTTCCCCCCCCTCCCCCTCTTTCCCCCCCCTCCCCCTCTTTCTCCCCCCCTCCCCCTCTTTTCCCCCTCCCCCGCTCCCCTTTTTATTAATAGAGGCAGAGTACAAAAACAAGGAAGTTATGCTAAACCTTTAAAACACAGGTTCGGCCCCAGCTGGAGTATTGTGTCCAATTCTGGGCACCGATGTCAAGGCCTTGGAGAGGGTGCAGAGGAGATTGACCAGAATGGTACCAGGGATGAGGGGACTTCAGTGATGTGGAGAGACTGGAGAAGTTGGGATTGTTCTCCTTAGAGCAGAGAAGGTTAAGGGGAGATTGACCAGAATGGTACCAGGGATGAGGGACTTCAGTGATGTGGAGAGACTGGAGAAGTTGGGATTGTTCTCCTTAGAGCAGAGAAGGTTAAGGGGAGATTGACCAGAATGGTACCAGGGATGAGGGACTTCAGTGATGTGGAGAGACTGGAGAAGCTGGGATTGTTCTCCTTAGAGCAGAGAAGGTTAAGGGGAGATTGACCAGAATGGTACCCGGGATGAGGGGACTTCAGTGATGTGGAGAGACTGGAGAAGTTGGGATTGTTCTCCTTAGAGCAGAGAAGGTTAAGGGGAGATTGACCAGAATGGTACCAGGGATGAGGGACTTCAGTGATATTGAGAGACTGGAGAAGCTGGGATTGTTCTCCTTAGAGCAGAGAAGGTTAAGGGGAGATTGACCAGAATGGTACCGGGGATGAGGGACTTCAGTGATGTGGAGAGACTGGAGAAGCTGGGATTGTTCTCCTTAGAGCAGAGAAGGTTAAGGGGGAGATTGACCAGAATGGGACCAGGGATGAGGGACTTCAGTGATGCGAACACGATGGGCCGAATGGCCGCCTTCTGTGCTGAACACTCTGTTCCTTTGCTTCCTAGGATCGGTTGGACCATGTTTGTCAGTGCTTTCTGGCACGGCATCCACCCGGGATACTACCTCAGCTTTCTGACCATCCCGCTCTGCCTGGCGGCCGAGGGGGCCATGGATGTGGGGGTGAGGGAGCGGCTGGGGGACAAGGGCCGCCGGGCCTACGACTGGCTGCACTGGTTCTGGAAGATGAGGGCCTACGACTACATGTGCATGGGCTTTGTCCTGCTGACCTTCCAGGACACGCTAGCTTTCTGGAAGACCCTCTACTTCTACTTCCACGCCCTCGCCCTCGCCCTCTTCGTCCTGGGCTATGCCCTGGCCAGCCTGCGGGACAAGGACCTGACCCGCAACTCCCGCCGACGGCGGCCCTCCAGCCCGCCGCCGCCCCCCCGCCTCTGCCGCCCCCCAGGGCCCCCATCATGCGGCTTCCCTCCCTCCCGCCCGAGGTCCGGCAGAAGGCGGCCCTGGCAGCCGAGGACGGCGCAGGGGCCCCCCCCCAGCCCCCCTCCCGCCCCTGGCCCGGCCGCCGAAGCTTGGGCCTGCAGCGGAAGAGCTCGACACCCTGAGTCGCGACAGACGACGAATGCTACGGGAAATAAATACTATTGGGCTGAAATGGAGAGCGGCGGAGGTTTTTTGAGTGCGGAGGGGACCTTGTGTGTTGGGTGGGGGGGGTCCAGAACTGGCAGCAGGGCAGTCGCCTGAGTGTCCGCCCCCCACTCCCACCCCCCTGTCCGAGTCTCAGCCCAATACCCCCCCCTTCCTGTCATTGTTAGCCCAATACCCCCTGTGGCCTCTTCTCCCCACCCCCCCCCCCCCCCCCCAAGGCTTTTCTTCTCTCCCCCTCACTCTCCCCCTCCACTCCCCCCTCACTCTTCCCCCCCCCCCCCCCCCTCCCCTCCCCCCCCCCTCACTCTTTCCCCCCCCAGCCTGTGTGAGACCGGGCTCCTCCACTCGCTCACTGTCTTAGTGGCCGCTGCTGTAATCTGGTGAGGACACGCCTCCCATAGCCGAATAGCTGTCCAATTTGGGTGGGGGGGGGGGGGGCCCAGAGGGCGGCCCATCCCCACCCCCCCCCCCCCCGAATTCTGAGGTAAACTCGGTGGAACGCAGCTGCAGTACTCGTCCACGCCTCTAGGCGGTGCTGCCGAGCGCTCGGCGGCGCCTTCTAGTGGGGGCGAGCAGCAATAGCGAGGCTCTTAAAAGGGGCCCGGCCTCCCAGTGGGGGTGAGGCGGACCCCACCTTCTCGGAGCTCTGCCCCTCAAACCACCCCCAACCCCTCTCTTCCACCCCCCCGCCCCTCTCCTGCTGGTTCCACGTTGGCAGCGGGACAGTTTCTTTTCCTATCTGTTTACAAGCGTCAGTGTTCGAAAGTATTAACTCCCCCTCCCCCCTCCCGCCGGTACTGAGCTCCACACACAGCAGGTTAGAGTGCGAGTCGGATTCAGCCAGGGTTCCTGCTCCTGATCACTGCCCAGTGACCCCTGGGTTAGAGAGAGGGGAAATCAGCCAGGGTTCCTGCTCCTGATCCGTGCCCAGTAAATCCGAATTTGTGTGTGTTGTCGGGCGAGCGTAGAATACGAGCTGTGCTGTGACCACCCTCCCACAGTCAAATTTCCTGCTGATTCTCCCTGTCTGCGGCTCGCACCTGGAGACCGGCGCCCGTGGGGAGACCCGTGACCCCCACAGCGAGGAGGTCAGCGACGTCAAGACATTGGTGATGTAAATCCAGTTTAAATGGGACACAAGTGGATACGAAATGATTCCAGCACACGAATCGTGTGTGTTTGTATTTGTGTGTGTGTTACTGTGTGTGCGCGAGTGTGTGAGACAGCGAGTAGAACTGTGTGTGTCAGAGACAGCGAGTAGAACTGTGTGTGAATCTTTCCATCGGCCTGCTTTTGGTGAGCTTGTGGGTCCATAGCCAGTGCCCAGTGTTGCCGTACTGCCTGATGATCTCTCCAGCTTTGTGCTGTGCATTTCTCACTTTTTGTATCTTTTTTTATATGAAGCATTGGTCGCTGGATGAATAAAAGGAGATTGTGACACTTTTTTTTGCTTCTGTGGTTTCATTGTTGCTACCTTTTGGAGTTTTCTCTCCACCTTCTCCGCACCACTATGCCTTGTCCCTCCCCGTGTGTGTCCCTCTCTCTCTCCCTCCCTGTACATGTATATACTCTAGGACTCGAGCTCCATAATCCAGGCCCACACTCCCCGGTGCCAGTACTGAGGGAGCGCTGCACTGTCGGAGGTAGATGTATATACTCTAGGACTCGAGCCCCACAATCCAGGCCCACACTCCCCGGTGCCAGTACCGAGGGAGCGCTGCACTGTCTGAGGTAGATGTATATACTCTAGGACTCGAGCCCCACAATCCAGGCCCACACTCCCCGGTGCCAGTACTGAGGGAGCGCTGCACTGTTGGAGGTAGATGTATACACTCTAGGACTCGAGGCCCACACTCCCCGGTGCCAGTACCGAGGGAGCGCTGCACTGTCGGAGGTAGATGTATATACTCTAGGACTCGAGCCCCACAATCCAGGCCCACACTCCCCGGTGCCAGTACTGAGGGAGCGCTGCACTGTCGGAGGTAGATGTATACACTCTAGGACTCGAGCCCCACAATCCAGGCCCACACTCCCCGGTGCCAGTACTGAGGGAGCGCTGCACTGTCGGAGGTAGATGTATATACTCCAGGACTCGAGCCCCATAATCCAGGCCCACACTCCCCAGTGCCAGTACTGAGGGAGCGCTGCACTGTCGGAGGTAGATGTTTTCACTCTGGGACTCGAGCCCCGTAATCCAGGCCCACACTCCCCGGTGCCAGTACTGAGGGAATGCTGCACGGTCGGAGGTAGATGTATATAATCTAGGACTTGAGCTCTATAATCCAGGCCCACACTCCCCGGTGCCAGTAGTGAGGGAGTGCTGCACTGTCGGAGGTAGATGTATATACTCCAGGACTCGAGCCCTGTAATCCAGGCTCAAACACCTGTCGAAACCTCAACCTTTTTACGGGTTAAACAACTTTGCTTCCAACATTAAGCACGAGTCAGGCTGTTGGCAGGTCGTGTTTGATTAATGATTACCTTCCCAGCTGCATTAAGCGGGGAGGATTTGAGCGAGCTCGTCTCTTTCTCAAACCAGTGTAAAGGTGAATCGCCCGTGTTTCGTAGCTAGTGTTGGATTTCTGCTGCCCGAGAGAAGAACACAGTGCCCCACCTGTAATCTGAGCTGAGGCAGGTAACTCGAAGCCAGTGGGATCGCGGGCCAGGGAGGTGGAGCGATGTAAACAGAGGTTACAGATCAAAAAAGAACAAGTAGATCGGGAGCGAACGGCTGGCAGGGAGGGCGGGATCGGGGGGGCGGGGTTGCTGGAATAGAACGATCGACTGGGGAATAATTAACCGTGTGTGCGCGTCAGGCTCCAGGTGATCATTCACCCGATCGTTTTAACACAATTACTTCCTGTTTCCTCGTCAGTGTCTTGGAGTTGTCTTATTATCGGGAGTTGACACACACTGCCCTCCCTTTCCACTGCTCCAGAGGCCTCCTCGCCTCCGCGCGCGAGGATGATGGAGGGAGAAGGCCGAGCGGGACGTCAAGGAGCCTCGGCAGGTGAGGAGAGGGCCGAGCTCCCCTCAGGCTGGGTCCGAGGGGGGCCGCGATCGGTTCCGGGGGGAACTCCGCCTGTATTCGGGACGGGCAACGGGTGGTCGCGCTCCCCTCCGCTCGCACGCAAGCACAGATCAGGAAAAGCCCAGGCTTTGTTCCTGGCCTAGTCATAGAGCCATAGGAGCAGGAGTCGGCCATTCAATGAGATCATGGCTGATCATCCAAATTCAGTACCCTGTCCCTGCCTTCTCCCCATATCCCTTGATCCCTTTTGCCTTAAGAAATATATCCAACTCCTTCTTGAATATATTTAATGAATTGGCCTCAATGGCCTTCTGTGGTAGAGAATTCCACAGGTTCACCACTCTCTGGGTGAAGAAATTCCTCCTCATCTCAGTCCTAAATGGCTTACCCCTTATCCTTAGACTGTGACCCCTGGTTCTGGACTCCCCCGCCATCGGGAACATCCTTCCTGCATCTAGTCTGTCTAGTCCTGTTAGAATTTTATAAGTTTCAATGAGATCCCCTCTCATTCTTCTAAACTCCAGCGAGTACAAGACCAATCGACCCAATCTCTCCTCATACGTCATTCCTGCCATCCCAGGTATCAGCCTGGTGAATCTTCACTGCACTCCCTCCATGGCAAGAACATCCTTCCTCAGATAAGGCGACCAAAACTGCACACAATACTCAAGGTGCGGTCTCACCAAGGCCCTGTACAACTGCAGCAAGACATCCTTGTTCTTGGCCTTCGTAGCGAGAGGGTTCGAGTACAACATATCATTTGCCTTCTTAACCGCCTGCTGCACCTGCATGCTTACCTTCAGCGACTGGTGCACAAGGACACCCAGGTCTCGTTGCACTTCCCCTTCTCCCAATCTATTGCCATTCAGATAATAATCTGCCTTCCTGTTTTTGCCACCAAAGTGGATAACCTCGCATTTATCCACGTTATATTGCATTTGCCATGCTTCTGCCCAATCACTCAACCTGTCCAACAAAGTCCTGACATGAGCGGCCCTCACATGACCCGGTGCGGTACTGAGCCCCACAGGCGCACACCGCATCGTGGGAAAGGGCCCTCGGCACCCCCCCCCCCCACCCTTGCCCCCGTCTCCGACTGGGTCATCGCTGCTTGTGCGGGATCTTGCTGTGCGCCAAAGTAGCCGCCCTACTTTTAGGAAGGCCTTGAAGAAGCACCAGAAAGAAAGTCCCGCGTTGTTGCGTTGCCGCTGACGCAGAACGGGTCCGAAGAGCAGGTCGCTGTCAATCGCGGCGGACGCACAGCAAAATCCCGCAAATAGCTAGGAGCCGAGTGAGCCGGTCAATATGCCGATCGAGGGAGGAATATTGGGCCCAGGGACACCGGGAAGAACTCCACCGCTCCCCTGCCGACCACCCTGATCTTCTTTCAATAGAGCCCACCTGAGAGAGCAGAGGGGACACTCGGTTTAACGTCTCATCACAAAAGACGGCACCCCCGACAGTGCAGCACTCCCTCAGTACTGGCACCGGGGAGTGTGGGCCTGGATTGTGGGGCTCGAGTCCGAGAGTATATACATCTCCCTCCGACAGTGCAGCACTCCCTCAGTACTGGCACCGGGGAGTGTGGGCCTGGATTATGGGGCTCGAGTCCTAGAGTATATACATCTACCTCCGACAGTGCAGCGCTCCCTCAGTACTGGCACCGGGGTGTGTGGGCCTGGATTATGGGGCTCGAGTCCTAGAGTATATACATCTACCTCCGACAGTGCAGCGCTCCCTCAGTACTGGCACCGGGGAGTGTGGGCCTGGATTATGGAGCTCGAGTCCTAGAGTATATACATCTACCTCCGACAGTGCAGCGCTCCCTCAGTACTGGCACCGGGGAGTGTGGGCCTGGATTATGGGGCTCGAGTCCTAGAGTATATACATCTACCTCCGACAGTGCAGCGCTCCCTCAGTACTGGCACCGGGGAGTGTGGGCCTGGATTATGGGGCTCGAGTCCTAGAGTATATACATCTACCTCCGACAGTGCAGCGCTCCCTCAGTACTGGCACCGGGGAGTGTGGGCCTGGATTATGGGGCTCGAGTCCTAGAGTATATACATCTACCTCCGACAGTGCAGCGCTCCCTCAGTACTGGCACCGGGGTGTGTGGGCCTGGATTATGGGGCTCGAGTCCGAGAGTATATACATCTACCTCCGACAGTGCAGCGCTCCCGCAGTACTGGCACCGGGGAGTGTGGGGCTGGATTATGGGGCTCGAGTCCTAGAGTATATACATCTACCTCCGACAGTGCAGCGCTCCCTCAGTACTGGCACCGGGGAGTGTGGGCCTGGATTATGGGGCTCGAGTCCTAGAGTATATACATATACCTCCGACAGTGCAGCGCTCCCTCAGTACTGGCACCGGGGGAGTGTGGGCCTGGATTATGGGGCTCGAGTCCTAGAGTATATACATCTACCTCCGACAGTGCAGCGCTCCCTCAGTACTGGCACCGGGGTGTGTGGGCCTGGATTATGGGGCTCGAGTCCGAGAGTATATACATCTACCTCCGACAGTGCAGCGCTCCCGCAGTACTGGCACCGGGGAGTGTGGGGCTGGATTATGGGGCTCGAGTCCTAGAGTATATACATCTACCTCCGACAGTGCAGCGCTCCCTCAGTACTGGCACCGGCGAGTGTGGGCCTGGATTATGGGGCTCGAGTCCTAGAGTATATACATCTACCTCCGACAGTGCAGCGCTCCCTCAGTACTGGCACCGGGGTGTGTGGGCCTGGATTATGGGGCTCGAGTCCGAGAGTATATACATCTACCTCCGACAGTGCAGCGCTCCCTCAGTACCGGCACCGTGGAGCGTGGGCCTGGAATATGGGGCTCGAGTCCTAGAGTATATACATCTACCTCCGACAGTGCAGCGCTCCCTCAGCACTGGCACCGGGGAGTGTGGGCCTGGATTATGGGGCTCGAGTCCGAGAGTATATACATCTACCTCCGACAGTGCAGCGCTCCCTCAGTACCGGCACTGGGGAGTGTGGGTCTGGATTATGGTGCTCGAGTCCTAGAGTATATACATCTACCTCCGACAGTGCAGCGCTCCCTCAGTACTGGCACCGGGGTGTGTGGGCCTGGATTATGGGGCTCGAATCCTAGAGTATATACATCTACCTCCGACAGTGCAGCGCTCCCTCAGTACCGGCACTGGGGAGTGTGGGTCTGGATTATGGGGCTCGAGTCCTATAGTATATACATCTACCTCCGACAGTGCAGCGCTCCCTCAGTACTGGCACCGGGGAGTGTGGGCCTGGATTATGGAGCTCAAGTCCTAGAGTATATACATCCACCTCCGACAGTGCAGCGCTCCCTCAGTACTGGCACCGGGGAGTGTGGGCCTGGATTATGGGGCTCAAGTCCTAGAGTATATACATCTACCTCCGACAGTGCAGCGCTCCCTCAGTACTGGCACCGGGGAGTGTGGGCCTGGATTATGGGGCTCGAGTCCTAGAGTATATACATCTACCTCCTACAGTGCAGTGCTCCCTCAGTACTGGCACCGGAGAGTGTGGGCCTGGAATATGGGGCTCAAGTCCTAGAGTTGGGGCTCGAACCCACGACCTCCTGACCCCCCAGAATTTGTACCTCGTTCACAACCGAGATAGGGCACTCTTTAAAAAAAAAAAGTAACGTTTCCTTGCTGATGCTGCAGATTACCTGCATCCTGATCAGCTGCGTGGGCTCCCCACCAGTAGCAGACCCACCCTGTTGCCCGGCAAACAGTCTGTGAGGTACAGACGCCAACTTTCAGAGCAGAACCGCGAATGGGGCGGCGGATTCGGAGGAGCGGTCAGCTGGCCGGAGGAGGAGGCCCAGACCGGCGCAGACGATCGATCGCCCAGGGAACGTCCGGTCAGCATGTTCAGGAAGAGACTCATCAGGTCAGTCCTTCGAGAAACTAAATGTTGGGCAAGACCGAAATCTTCGGTCCCCTCCAGAAATCCCTCCATGGCCCCTCGCCCCCTCCCTATCTCTGGAACCTCCTCCAGCCCTACAATTCTCATTCTCCTGTTCAAATCCCTCCATGGCCCTCGCCCCCTCCCTATTTCTGTATCCTCCTCCAGCCTCTACAGTTCTCATTCTTCTGTTCAAATCCCTCCATGGCCCTCGCTCCTCCCTATCTCTGTAACCTCCTCCAGCCCTACAATTCTCATCCTCCTGTTCAAATCCCTCCATGGCCCTCGCCCCCTCTTTAACTCTGTAACCTCCTCCAGCCCTACAATTCTCAACCTCCTGTTGAAATCCCTCCATGGCCCTCGCGCCCTCCCTATCTCTGTACCCTCCTCCAGCCCCTGCAATTCTCATCCTCCTGTTGAAATCCCTCCATGGCCCTCGCCCCTCCCTATCTCTGTAACCTCCTCCAGCCCCTACAATTCTCATCCTCCTGTTCAAATCCCTCCATGGCCCTCGCCCCTCCCTATCTCTGTAACCTCCTCCAGCCCCTACAATTCTCAACCTCCTGTTGAAATCCCTCCATGGCCCTCGCCCCTCCCTATCTCTGTAACCTCCTCCAGCCCCTACAATTCTCATCCTCCTGTTCAAATCCCTCCATGGCCCTCGCCCCTTCCCTATCTCTGTAACCTCCTCCAGCCCCTACAATTCTCATCCTCCTGTTCAAATCCCTCCATGGCCCTCGCCCCCTCCCTATCTCTGTAACCTCCTCCAGCCCCTACAATTCTCATCCTCCTGTTCAAATCCCTCCATGGCCCTCGCCCCCTCCCTATCTCTGTAACCTCCTCCAGCCCTACAATTCTCATCCTCCTGTTCAAATCCCTCCATGGCCCTCGCCCCCCTCCCTATCTCTGTAACCTCCTCCAGCCCTGCAATTCTCATCCTCCTGTTGAAATCCCTCCATGGCCCCTCGCCCCCTCCCTGTCTCTGTACCATCCTCCAGCCCTACAACCCTCCGAGATCTCTGCGCTCCTCCAATTCTTGCACATCCCCGATTTCCATCGCTACAAATTGTGTTTGATAATCTCTCCTGTGAAGCACCATGGGACATTTTACTACGTTAAAGGCGCTATATAAATGTAAGTAGTTGTTGGTTAATTTGATGGGACGGGACCCCGCGCGACGCTGACCCCTCGTTGGGTGGGGGTCAGTTGGTCAGACATTGACCTCTCACCCTCTGGGACCTGGGTGTCAGAGGTCAGGCGGAGAGGGGTGAGAGGCTCCGCCCTCTGGTGGGGGACGGTTTTGGGGTTTGACGGAAAGTGTGGACGCGGAATCGGAGCGAATTATAACGAGGACCGTCCCGCCCACAGGCAGATGCGCAATGAGACCACTGCAGCGATAAACAGCTGGGAACTGTGGAGGGCAAATCATCGCAAGTCGCTGAAGCACCTTCGCACGGAGACCAGGAATGTGCTGTCCCATCTCAAGATTTGGAAAACTCCGCTGCATCGGATTGAAGGTAGAATTTCCTCGATTCCTCGAACTAAGGCATTGTGTATTCAGCAGGGTAACGATCACTCACTGTGTAACTGTACAGAGTCACTGTTTATTCAGGGTAAGGGTCGCTCACTGTGTAACTGTACAGAGTCACTGTTTATTCAGGGTAAGAATCGCTCGCTGTGTAACTGTACAGAGTCACTGTTTATTCAGGGTAAGGGTCACTCACTGTGTAACTGTACAGAGTCACTGTTTATTCAGGGTAAGGGTCACTCACTGTGTAACTGTACAGAGTCACTGTTTATTCAGGGTAAGGGTCACTCACTGTGTAACTGTACAGAGTCACTGTTTATTCAGGGTAAGGGTCACTCACTGTGTAACTGTACAGAGTCACTGTTTATTCAGGGTAAGGGTCACTCACTGTGTAACTGTACAGAGTCACTGTTTATTCAGGGTAAGGGTCACTCACTGTGTAACTGTACAGAGTCACTGTTTATTCAGGGTAAGGGTCACTCACTGTGTAACTGTACAGAGTCACTGTTTATTCAGGGTGAGGGTCACTCACTGTGTAACTGTACAGAGTCACTGTTTATTCAGGGTAAGGGTCACTCACTGTAACTGTACAGAGTCACTGTTTATTCAGGGTAAGGGTCACTCACTGTGTAACTGTACAGAGTCACTGTTTATTCAGGGTAAGGGTCACTCACTGTGTAACTGTACAGAGTCACTGTTTATTCAGGGTAAGGGTCACTCACTGTAACTGTACAGAGTCACTGTTTATTCAGGGTAACGGTCACTCACTGTAACTGTACAGAGTCACTGTTTATTCAGGGTAAGGGTCACTCACTGTAACTGTACAGAGTCACTGTTTATTCAGGGTAAGGGTCACTCACTGTAACTGTACAGAGTCACTGTTTATTCAGGGTAAGGGTCACTCACTGTAACTGTACAGAGTCACTGTTTATTCAGGGTAAGGGTCACTCACTGTGTAACTGTACAGAGTCACTGTTTATTCAGGGTAAGGGTCGCTCGCTGTGTAACTGTACAGAGTCACTGTTTATTCAGGGTAAGGGTCACTCACTGTGTAACTGTACAGAGTCACTGTTTGTTCAGGGTAAGGGTCACTCACTGTGTAACTGTACAGAGTCACTGTTTATTCAGGGTAAGGGTCACTCACTGTGTAACTGTACAGAGTCACTGTTTATTCAGTGTAAGGGTCACTCACTGTGTAACTGTACAGAGTCACTGTTTATTCAGGGTAAGGGTCACTCACTGTGTAACTGTACAGAGTCACTGTTTATTCAGGGTAAGGGTCACTCACTGTGTAACTGTACAGAGTCACTGTTTATTCAGGGTAAGGGTCACTCACTGTAACTGTACAGAGTCACTGTTTATTCAGGGTAAGGGTCACTCACTGTGTAACTGTACAGAGTCACTGTTTATTCAGGGTAAGGGTCACTCACTGTGTAACTGTACAGAGTCACTGTTTATTCAGGGTAAGGGTCACTCACTGTGTAACTGTACAGAGTCACTGTTTATTCAGGGTAAGGGTCACTCACTGTAACTGTACAGAGTCACTGTTTATTCAGGGTAAGGGTCACTCACTGTGTAACTGTACAGAGTCACTGTTTATTCAGGGTAAGGGTCACTCACTGTGTAACTGTACAGAGTCACTGTTTATTCAGGGTAAGGGTCACTCACTGTAACTGTACAGAGTCACTGTTTATTCAGGGTAAGGGTCACTCACTGTGTAACTGTACAGAGTCACTGTTTATTCAGGGTGAGGGTCACTCACTGTGTAACTGTACAGAGTCACTGTTTATTCAGGGTAAGGGTCACTCACTGTAACTGTACAGAGTCACTGTTTATTCAGAGTAAGGGTCACTCACTGTGTAACTGTACAGAGTCACTGTTTATTCAGGGTACGGGTCACTCACTGTGTAACTGTACAGAGTCACTGTTTATTCAGGGTAAGGGTCATTCACTGTTACTGTACAGAGTCACTGTTTATTCAGGGTAAGGGTCACTCACTGTGTAACTGTACAGAGTCACTGTTTATTCAGGGTAAGGGTCACTCACTGTAACTGTACAGAGTCACTGTTTATTCAGGGTAAGGGTCACTCACTGTAACTGTACAGAGTCACTGTTTATTCAGGGTAAGGGTCACTCACTGTGTAACTGTACAGAGTCACTGTTTATTCAGGGTAAGGGTCACTCACTGTAACTGTACAGAGTCACTGTTTATTCAGGGTAAGGGTCACTCACTGTAACTGTACAGAGTCACTGTTTATTCAGGGTAAGGGTCACTCACTGTGTAACTGTACAGAGTCACTGTTTATTCAGGGTAAGGGTCACTCACTGTGTAACTGTACAGAGTCACTGTTTATTCAGGGTAAGGGTCACTCACTGTAACTGTACAGAGTCACTGTTTATTCAGGGTAAGGGTCACTCACTGTGTAACTGTACAGAGTCACTGTTTATTCAGGGTAAGGGTCACTCACTGTAACTGTACAGAGTCACTGTTTATTCAGGGTAAGAGTCACTCACTGTGTAACTGTACAGAGTCACTGTTTATTCAGGGTAAGGGTCACTCACTGTGTAACTGTACAGAGTCACTGTTTATTCAGGGTAAGGGTCACTCACTGTGTAACTGTACAGAGTCACTGTTTATTCAGGGTAAGGGTCACTCACTGTAACTGTACAGAGTCACTGTTTATTCAGGGTAAGGGTCACTCACTGTAACTGTACAGAGTCACTGTTTATTCAGGGTAAGGGTCACTCACTGTGTAACTGTACAGAGTCACTGTTTATTCAGGGTAAGGGTCACTCACTGTAACTGTACAGAGTCACTGTTTATTCAGGGTAAGGGTCACTCACTGTAACTGTACAGAGTCACTGTTTATTCAGGGTAAGGGTCACTCACTGTAACTGTACAGAGTCACTGTTTATTCAGGGTAAGGGTCACTCACTGTGTAACTGTACAGAGTCACTGTTTATTCAGGGTGAGGGTCACTCACTGTAACTGTACAGAGTCACTGTTTATTCAGGGTAAGGGTCACTCACTGTGTAACTGTACAGAGTCACTGTTTATTCAGGGTAAGGGTCACTCACTGTGTAACTGTACAGAGTCACTGTTTATTCAGGGTAAGGGTCACTCACTGTAACTGTACAGAGTCACTGTTTATTCAGGGTAAGGGTCACTCACTGTGTAACTGTACAGAGTCACTGTTTATTCAGGGTAAGGGTCACTCACTGTAACTGTACAGAGTCACTGTTTATTCAGGGTAAGGGTCACTCACTGTGTAACTGTACAGAGTCACTGTTTATTCAGGGTAAGGGTCACTCACTGTGTAACTGTACAGAGTCACTGTTTATTCAGGGTAAGGGTCGCTCGCTGTGTAACTGTACAGAGTCACTGTTTATTCAGGGTAAGGGTCACTCACTGTAACTGTACAGAGTCACTGTTTATTCAGGGTAAGGGTCACTCACTGTGTAATTGTACAGAGTCACTGTTTATTCAGGGTAAGGGTCGCTCGCTGTGTAACTGTACAGAGTCACTGTTTATTCAGGGTAAGGGTCATTCACTGTGTAACTGTACAGAGTCACTGTTTATTCAGAGTGAGGGTCACTCACTGTAACTGTACAGAGTCACTGTTTATTCAGGGTAAGGGTCACTCACTGTGTAACTGTACAGAGTCACTGTTTATTCAGGGTAAGGGTCACTCACTGTGTAACTGTACAGAGTCACTGTTTATTCAGGGTAAGGGTCACTCACTGTAACTGTACAGAGTCACTGTTTATTCAGGGTAAGGGTCACTCACTGTGTAACTGTACAGAGTCACTGTTTATTCAGGGTAAGGGTCACTCACTGTGTAACTGTACAGAGTCACTGTTTATTCAGGGTAAGGGTCACTCACTGTGTAACTGTACAGAGTCACTGTTTATTCAGGGTAAGGGTCACTCACTGTGTAACTGTACAGAGTCACTGTTTATTCAGGGTAAGTGTCTCTCACTGTAACTGTACAGAGTCACTGTTTATTCAGGGTAAGGGTCACTCACTGTAACTGTACAGAGTCACTGTTTATTCAGGGTAAGGGTCACTCACTGTGTAACTGTACAGAGTCACTGTTTATTCAGGGTAAGGGTCACTCACTGTAACTGTACAGAGTCACTGTTTATTCAGGGTCAGGGTCACTCACTGTGTAACTGTACAGAGTCACTGTTTATTCAGGGTAAGGGTCACTCACTGTAACTGTACAGAGTCACTGTTTATTCAGGGTAAGTGTCTCTCACTGTAACTGTACAGAGTCACTGTTTATTCAGGGTAAGGGTCACTCACTGTAACTGTACAGAGTCACTGTTTATTCAGGGTAAGGGTCACTCACTGTGTAACTGTACAGAGTCACTGTTTATTCAGGGTAAGGGTCACTCACTGTAACTGTACAGAGTCACTGTTTATTCAGGGTAAGTGTCTCTCACTGTAACTGTACAGAGTCACTGTTTATTCAGGGTAAGGGTCACTCACTGTAACTGTACAGAGTCACTGTTTATTCAGGGTAAGGGTCACTCACTGTAACTGTACAGAGTCACTGTTTATTCAGGGTAAGGGTCACTCACTGTGTAACTGTACAGAGTCACTGTTTATTCAGGGTAAGGGTCACTCACTGTAACTGTACAGAGTCACTGTTTATTCAGGGTAAGGGTCACTCACTGTGTAACTGTACAGAGTCACTGTTTATTCAGGGTAAGGGTCACTCACTGTGTAACTGTACAGAGTCACTGTTTATTCAGGGTAAGGGTCACTCACTGTAACTGTACAGAGTCACTGTTTATTCAGGGTAAGGGTCACTCACTGTGTAACTGTACAGAGTCACTGTTTACTCAGGGTAAGGGTTACTCACTGTAACTGTACAGAGTCACTGTTTATTCAGGGTAAGGGTCACTCACTGTGTAACTGTAGAGAGTCACTGTTTATTCAGGGTAAGGGTCACTCACTGTGTAACTGTACAGAGTCACTGTTTATTCAGGGTAAGGGTCACTCACTGTGTAACTGTACAGAGTCACTGTTTATTCAGGGTAAGGGTCACTCACTGTAACTGTACAGAGTCACTGTTTATTCAGGGTAAGGGTCACTCACTGTGTAACTGTACAGAGTCACTGTTTATTCAGTGTAAGGGTCACTCACTGTAACTGTACAGAGTCACTGTTTATTCAGGGTAAGGGTCACTCACTGTGTAACTGTACAGAGTCACTGTTTATTCAGGGTAAGGGTCACTCACTGTAACTGTACAGAGTCACTGTTTATTCAGGGTAAGGGTCACTCACTGTAACTGTACAGAGTCACTGTTTATTCAGGGTAAGGGTCACTCACTGTAACTGTACAGAGTCACTGTTTATTCAGGGTAAGGGTCACTCACTGTAACTGTACAGAGTCACTGTTTATTCAGGGTAAGGGTCACTCACTGTGTAACTGTACAGAGTCACTGTTTATTCAGTGTAAGGGTCACTCACTGTAACTGTACAGAGTCACTGTTTATTCAGGGTAAGGGTCACTCACTGTGTAACTGTACAGAGTCACTGTTTATTCAGGGTAAGGGTCACTCACTGTAACTGTACAGAGTCACTGTTTATTCAGGGTAAGGGTCACTCACTGTAACTGTACAGAGTCACTGTTTATTCAGGGTAAGGGTCACTCACTGTGTAACTGTACAGAGTCACTGTTTATTCAGGGTATGGGTCACTCACTGTAACTGTACAGAGTCACTGTTTATTCAGGGTAAGGGTCACTCACTGTGTAACTGTACAGAGTCACTGTTTATTCAGGGTAAGGGTCACTCACTGTGTAACTGTACAGAGTCACTGTTTATTCAGGGTAAGGGTCACTCACTGTGTAACTGTACAGAGTCACTGTTTATTCAGGGTAAGGGTCACTCACTGTGTAACTGTACAGAGTCACTGTTTATTCAGGGTAAGGGTCACTCACTGTGTAACTGTACAGAGTCACTGTTTATTCAGGGTAAGGGTCACTCACTGTAACTGTACAGAGTCACTGTTTATTCAGGGTAAGGGTCACTCACTGTAACTGTACAGAGTCACTGTTTATTCAGGGTAAGGGTCACTCACTGTGTAACTGTACAGAGTCACTGTTTATTCAGGGTAAGGGTCACTCACTGTGTAACTGTACAGAGTCACTGTTTATTCAGGGTAAGGGTCACTCACTGTGTAACTGTACAGAGTCACTGTTTATTCAGGGTAAGGATCACTCACTGTAACTGTACAGAGTCACTGTTTATTCAGGGTAAGGGTCACTCACTGTAACTGTACAGAGTCACTGTTTATTCAGGGTAAGGGTCACTCACTGTAACTGTACAGAGTCACTGTTTATTCTGGGTAAGGGTCACTCACTGTGTAACTGTACAGAGTCACTGTTTATTCAGGGTAAGGGTCACTCACTGTAACTGTACAGAGTCACTGTTTATTCAGGGTAAGGGTCACTCACTGTGTAACTGTACAGAGTCACTGTTTATTCAGGGTAAGGGTCACTCACTGTAACTGTACAGTCACTGTTTATTCAGGGTAAGGGTCACTCACTGTGTAACTGTACAGAGTCACTGTTTATTCAGCAGGGTAAGGATTGAAATGTGGATCTGACAGAATCGGAGTTGGCCACGTGACCTTTAACCCCTCTCTCTCCCCTTGCAGGTCACTTTGGGACCGGAATCCGATCGTACTTCAGTTTCCTGCGATTTCTGGTGATCCTCAACCTCTGCAGTTTCCTGCTGATCGCCGTGTTCGTGGTGATCCCAGTCATAACCTTTGAGAGGCTGATCGCCAATGGGCAAGTGATAACCACAGGTTTGGACAGTGACTCCATCTCCCCACGGGCGCTGACCATTCGCTGGGGGGGGTCAGGGGTCACCCCACAAGCGCTGACCCCTCGCTGGGGAGTGTCAGGGGGCACCCCACGGGCGCTGACCCCTCGCTGGGGGTGTCAGAGGTCACCCCACAGGCACTGACCCCTCGCTGGGGGTGTCAGGGGTCACCCCACAGGTGCTGACCCCTCGCTGGGGGTGCAAAGTTAAAGCACGTGGGATTGGGAGCAAGGTACTGACTTGGATAGAGAACTGGTTGGCAGACAGGAAGCAAAGAGTTGGAATAAACGGGTCGTTTTCCGAGTGGCAGGCAGTGACTAGTGGGGTACCGCAGGGATCGGTCCTAGGACCCCAGCTATTCACAATATATATTAATGATCTAGACGAGGGAACTAGATGTAATATCTCCAAGTTTGCAGATGACACAAAGCTGGGTGGGCGTGTGTGCTGTGAGGAGGATCTGAGAAACTCCAGTATGATTTGGACAGGTTGGGTGATTGGGCAGATGCATGGCAGATGCAGTATAATGTGGATAAATGCGAGGTTATCCACTTTGGTGGCAAAAACTGGAAGGCAGATTATTATCTGAACGGCAATAGATTGGGAGAAGGGGAAGTGCAACGAGACCTGGGTGTCCTTGTGCACCAGTCGCTGAAGGTAAGCATGCAGGTGCAGCAGGCGGTTAAGAAGGCAAATGGTATGTTGGCCTTCGTAGTGAGAGGGTCCGAGTACAGGAACAAGGATGTCTTGCTGCAGTTGTACAGGGCCTTGGTGAGACCACACCTTGAGTATTGTGTGCAGTTCTGGTCGCCTTATCTGAGGAAGGATGTTCTTGCCATGGAAGGAGTTCAGCGAAGATTCACCAGACTGATACCTGGGATGGCAGGAATGACGTATGAGGAGAGATTGGGTCGATTGGGCTTATATTCGCTGGAGTTTAGAAGAATGAGAGGGGATCTCATTGAAACTTATAAAATTCTAACAGGACTAGACAGACTAGATGCAGGAAGGATGTTCCCGATGGCGGGGGAGTCCAGAACCAGGGGTCACAGTCTAAGGATAAGGGGTGAGCCATTTAGGACTGAGATGAGGAGGAATTTCTTCACCCAGAGAGTGGTGAACCTGTGGAATTCTCTACCACAGAAGGCAGTGGAGGCCAATTCATTAAATATATTCAAGAAGGAGTTGGATATATTTCTTAAGGCTAAAGTGATCAAGGGATATGGGGAGAAGGCAGGGACAGGGTACTGAATTTGGATGATCAGCCATGATCTCATTGAATGGCGGAGCGGGCTCGAGGGGCCGAATGGCCGACTCCTGCTCCTATCTTCTATGTTTCTATGTCAGGGGGTCACCCCACGGGCTCTGACCCCTCGCTGGGGGTCAGGGGTCTCCCCACGGGCTCTGAACCCTTGCTGAGGGTCAGGGTTCACCCCACGGGCGCTGACCCCTCGCTGGGGGGGTGTCAGGGATCTCCACCCCACGGTCGCTGAGAGGGTGGGTGGGATGGGGCAGGCGTTGGTTCGGCAGACTTGGAGCCTCAGGTGTGATGATAAGCTGATCTGCGAGTCTCTAATTTCAGTTGCCCCCCTGCTGAGCGGAAACTGTACACAGTACGATCCCACACGTCTGGGCCTGGTGAGCTTCTACGAGTACATCATGGACGTGCTTTCCGGGACGGTAAGCCTCGCGCCGCGGGACCGATTTTCACTTCCCTCCCTGCGGCCTGAGGTCTGATAAGGCTGCACAGGCCTGTGATGGAGCCTGGGAGTTTCCTGATCGACTGGCGGGCGGGGGGTGGTTTGCCCTCCAGGCTATGAGGAACCCCTTCAGAATTCCAGCGCCTTTCACCACCTCAGGACATCCCAAACCGCTTTACAGCCAATGAATTCCTATTTTTCAAGAGTGGCCACTGTTGTAATGTAGGAATCGCGGCAGTCAATTTGCGCACAGCAAGATCTCACAAACAGCAGTTCTGATAATGACCCAGATCATCTGTTTTTAGTGATGTTAATTGAGGGCTAAATATTGGTCGGAACACCGGGAAGAACTGCCCCCCCCCCCCCCCCCCCCTG
The DNA here is from genome assembly GCF_052327205.1 of Somniosus microcephalus. Classification (NCBI taxonomy): domain Eukaryota; kingdom Metazoa; phylum Chordata; class Chondrichthyes; order Squaliformes; family Somniosidae; genus Somniosus; species Somniosus microcephalus. The sequence goes on along the minus strand of NC_140994.1, from coordinate 1,203,428 downwards.
CTCTTCTTCCAATAGTGGCCGTGGGATCTTACATGTCCACCTGAGAGAGCAGACGGGGCCTCGGTTTAACGTCTCATCAGAAAGATGGCACCTCCGACAGTGCAGCGTTCCCTCAGTACTGGCACCAGGGAGTGTGGGCCTGGATTATGGAGCTCGAGTCCTAGAGTATATACATCTACCTCCGACAGTGCAGCGCTCCCTCAGTACTGGCACCGCGGAGTGTGGGCCTGGATTATGGAGCTCGAGTCCTAGAGTATATACATCTACCTCCGACAGTGCAACGCTCCCTCAGTACTGGCACCGGGGAGTGTGGGCCTGGATTATGAGGCTCGAGTCCTAGAGTATATACATCTACCTCCGACAGTGCAGCGCTCCCTCAGTACTGGCACCGGGGAGTGTGGGCCTGGATTATGGGGCTCAAGTCCTAGAGTATATACATGAGTATGAGAACTGTAGGGGCTGGAGGAGGTTACAGAGAAAGGGAGGGGCGAGGGACCATGGAGGGATTTGAACAGGAGGATGAGAATTGTAGGGGCTGGAGGAGGTTACAGAGATAGGGAGAGGGCGAGGGGCCATGGAGGGATTTGAACAGGAGGATGAGAATTGTAGGGGCTGGAGTAGGTTACAGAGATAGGGAGGGGGCGAGAGGCCATGGAGGGATTTGAACAGGAGGATGAGAATTGTAGGGCTGGAGGAGGTTTCAGAGATAGGGAGGGGGCGAGGGCCATGGAGGGATTTGAACAGGAGGATGAGAATTGTAGGCGCTGGAGGAGGGTCCAGAGATAGGGAGGGGGCGAGGGGCCATGGAGGGATTTGAACAGGACGATGAGAATTGTAAGGGCTGGAGGAGGTTACAGAGATAGGGAGGGGGGCAAGGGCCATGGAGGGATTTGAACAGGACGATGAGAATTGTAGGGGCTGGAGGAGGTTACAGAGATAGGGAGAGGGCGAGGGCCATGGAGGGATTTGAACAGGAGGATGAGAATTGTAGGGGCTGGAGGAGGTTACAGAGATAGGGAGGAGGCGAGGTCCATGGAGGGATTTGAACAGGAGGATGAGAATTGTAGGGGCTGGAGGAGGTTACAGAGATAGGGAGGGGGCGAGGGCCATGGAGGGATTTGAACAGGAGCATGAGAATTGTCGGG